>NC_056733.1:1868746002-1868858502 GCF_019279795.1 Protopterus annectens
TGACTGCTGCACCATTGAGGGCATGTTTCCTGGAACCATGGGTGACAGAGTTAATGGAGAAAAATCAACACTGTTTTACATTTGGGTGCCCTTCACCTTCGGTTCAATTTAATTTGAACGAAAGTTCAAAATGTCGATCGCTGTAAAGAGCGAAAATGGTGATAATCGCTGTCTCTTTTGTGAGATCGAGGTACAGTGAAGATCGGGAAATTTGCCCTTTCCTCACAGTATTGTGATCTCGGAGTTGGTATGTATAATTAACGGGGGATGTGGGGGGCACACCACAATAAAGGATTCGATTATCGACATTTTCGCTGTTTACAGCGATTGACATTTTGACCTTTCATTCAAATAATGTAGACCCTTCACATTCTGCATAGAATCTTCTGAGTTATCTTCTTCTTGGAAAACCGTGGAAGCCAAGAAGAAGCAGGTGGGTGGATACCGCAGAGTTCCTCCCCTGTGGTTAGTACCACTTTCTTTTTATTTTTCTTGACAAGGACATGGCAAACCTTCACAAAGAGGATATGATCCCAGAAGGGAGCATGCAGAATGGACTGCCTAATCTCGTCCTTAAAACAGAAAAGACAAACTTGTACTGTAGCATTTGGATGTCCACTGGAATGTTTTACAAACAACACCATGGATGTGCTTCTAGCCCCCATGAGGCCTTTATTCTGGCCACCTTTGCCAGATGTCATGTACTTCCTGCAAATTATCGTATCTCCCTATGTGTCTCTCTATTTAAGCACTTCAGGAAACACTGAATAATATTCTACACATATAAGATACATGTTCTCCTTACACTGACACATGCCTGATCCCACTCACCTCCATGGACATTTTGGTAGTGTGTATGCTTTCATTTCTCCCTTCCAATTGATGTTATGCTGCATAATTCATGTTGTGGAACTTTACAGTAATTACTCAGTATGCCTCAACTTTCCTGGCCACTACATTATATTTTTGTTTTTTTTATTTTCACTTTATTACTTCCAAAAGCAATTAATGTCTTCTCTCCATTTATCTCCACAGCTGACTGAGAAATATTATTTTTTTCAGTACTGAACATTAAATGTTATGTTGTCCTATCTCGTCTTCATTCTTACAGTGATGAGTTCAGAGCCGATCCTTAGCTCCGACTCAGCCAAATACACAGCTGAAAGACTCAAACTTGGCTCGTGGCAGGTAGGTATCCCATGATGCAGCGATGTAACTCCCCAGATCTTATTTGCCCCTTTACGAGGTTGGATGTGCTCTTCTTGGCCATGGCTAAATTGTGATTTTTTTCTACTTCTTACATTCATTAGACCCTTTTTCTCTTTATGTATTATAGTGGGTGTTTTCTTTTAGCATTATAGTTGCATAGTTAGTCTTTGAGGTAGTATAACTATATATTTATAGGTAATTTTCCTATTTGGTGCTGCTTTTGGCCATCATTTTCGTAGGCCTTGCTGTATCCCTTGTAGTGGTTTTATAGTTGTGTTGTTTTGTATAGCTTGATCGTAGCTTGTTTAAGTTAGAGAGCTCTTCCCCTGTTTTAGTTAGAGGGCTTGTAGTTGGTGTGTTGTTTTTCTGGGATTTAGGGCCATTTTAGTTAGAGGCCCTATTATGTTCCCTTGTCTAATTGTCTGCTCAGTATTTCCTGTTGTAGTTTGTTATATATCAGTAGTTTGTTATATATCAGTAGTTTTTCAGTATTAGAATTTCTGCTGCTAGGTTAAGGTCTTTTGTCATATATCATGTCAAAAGACCCAAAGGAGAGGGGAACATAAGCCTTTGGACTTCAAGAAATGCAAGAAATGTTCCCAAAAGATGTCTATTACTGATGGTCAGGTCATATGTGTTTATTGCTTTGGAGCTATTCATTTGCAAGAGGATTGTACATTCTGTCATTCCTTCAGTGCCAGGGTTTTACAAGAAAGGATAAACAAATTGATCCTTAAGGGGCTCTTAAAGCCAACTTTTCAGGAATGTATCCACAGTTCTTCTTCCTCTTCTTCTTCTCCTTCTTCAGAAAAGGACAAACCTTAAAAGAAACAATCATCTGCTGCATCGACTCATTCGGAGCCTCCAGTTAAGTTACCTAAAATATCTAAGGCTACTACCTCCTCGGTTCCACAGTCTTCGGAACCGTCGTTGGTTATTTTGATTGACAAGCCTGGTTCTTCAGCTCCAAAGTCTTCAGAGCCGCAAGATACCTCTTCTCGGAGCTGGTCTATGGAGATTTCACTGGTCTCCCTTACACTGAGATCTCCCATTTTGCGCAGGTCTCGTTCTCCTTCCCTATCCTCCAGGTCCATCAGGAGCTTATCTGACGACATGGAATGGGTGGTGTGCAGACTTTTGAAGTCACTGGCGCTATCCAAATTATTTTCGGCTCTGACCCATCTGGTCCCAGAGCCTACTATAGCCATTGCACCCTCTGTTGTTCTTCCCCTGAGCCAAGCTGGACCTTCAGAGCTGGAGTGTTTGGTGCCATTTTCTGTGGATCTGTCGATTCCGAGACCCCCGTCGGTGATCATGGAGCCGACTTCTGCTCTGACACTGTCAGTGCCATCCAGAGAGTCTGGGAGCTGGCATTCCCCAGTCAGCCCTGAGGGGGATTCTCAGCCCTGATTTTCTTCAGTGCCAAGCCTACCCCTTGGAGCATTGGCCCTGGTGAGCTAGGCTCCTACATTGACCTCAGGGCCAGTCTCGCTGGGTCCGGTGGCTTCCTCTGTATTCTTGAAGCCGGGGGAGTCTTTGGAGCCACTGGGATCTGCCTTTGAGCTGATGAGGAGTGTGCTGTCTGCCTCCGCAGCTCCACAGAAGGATACCAGCACTCGTCCCCCTAAGGCACTGGCTACTGTCTAGGCACCACCCATTCCACAAGTCAGCAGAGATCCAGAGTCTCAGGGTCCCCCACTGGGCGAACCCCTGTCTTCTGAGGCCTCACCAGAAGACTCTTCTGAGGATCCCCCTCAGAAGAGAACTTGCAAGAGGAAGCATGTAGACTCTCCAGTGAGTCCATCAATTCAGACACTGACCTCAAGGAGTCAGAAGAGTCCTCTGATGATATCTCATTTGTAGATATTCTAGAGATCCTGAAGCAGAGAGGCGGCTGGCAGTCCTCCACCCCTTCTGATGAGGATTCAGTGTACCTGAAGGCTTTTGGATCTCAAATTTCAGCCTCCTGGGTGTCTCCGACTTTCGACGAGCTGATGGACTTGGTCAGTCGAAAGGTGTCTGAGTCATCTGACACAATGGAACCAGTCCCTCGGAAGCCAAACAAATTCTTATTAGCTCCTTCCGGAAAGGATTTCCTCACTAAGGGGGTACCTGTAGATGCTATGGTGGTGGCAGCAGCCGCCAAGAAGGCATCCTCATCTGTCCAAGGTTAAGGCTCATTCCACTAGAGCACTAGCTATGTCTTCTGCCTTTCAGACCAGAATTCCTATGGGTAATACTTGTGCTGCAGCCACCTGGGCTACTCCTCATACATTTATCATGCATTATAAAGTGGAGTTGGCCTCCAGGGACAGGACCTCCTTTGGTTCCACTGTGCTTAAAGGTGTACTCTCATAAGCCACCCAGGAAAAGGGACAATATAGCATAAAGAAGTTATGTACTCACCATAACGTTCCATGTTTGTTGTCCATCTCGCCATTCATTCTTACGGACCCTCCCTCCTTCCTCCATCCAAGAACTCCTTGTGGACCTGGTGGATGTCTTACTCCTTTCAGGAGTTCCTTATATATATATATATATATATATATATATATATATATATATATATATATATATAGTCCATTACAATTTCTTTAGTAGTATCAGCAAACAAGATCTAGGGAGTTACACCACTGCATCGTGGGATACCTAATTGCCATGAGCCAAGTTTGAGTCTTTCAGCTGTGTATTCGGCCGAATCAGAGCCGAGGATTGGCTCTGAAGCCATCATTGTAAGAATGAACAGAGAGATGGACAACAAACATGGAACATTATGGTGAGTACATAACTTCTTTTTTCTTGAAAGAAAGATAACACTGAACTTATTTCTTTATGAAAGGTTTTGCTCACACCATCTCTTTGTAACTTCTTTCAGTAATTTAGATACTCTTCCGGCGTTATTTCTCTCCATTAAGTCTAATAATGGTACCATAATCTCCCCAGATACCCCACAAAACTCCTAGGAGTTATTGTAGACAACAATCTCAAATTTGATGCGCACGTCAACAAAACTATCAAAACCATTAATAAAAAACTGGAATCACTATATAGGATAAAGTCATTCCTAACCCCGCCTGCTAGGACTGCCATTGCCCACTCCCATCTACTCTCTACCCTCTTCTATGTTTCCCCTTTACATGCCAACTTAAATAAAACTGAACTTAACAAACTCTCTAGCTGCTATAATAACATAGCTAGATTTGCCACTGGCCTGCCCTATAGAACACATCACTGCATAAACCTAAATAATCTCGGATGGCTAGAGCTACCCAGGCAGATTCAGTATAACCAACTTATTGTGGCTCACAAAGTACTTAATCAACCTGAAAATACACCTGCTTTGAAAAACATCATCTTTCCCCACTCCAACCTCAGGCCACTACGCTCATCTAATAGACTGGTAGTACAAACTATCAAATCCAACAATTCAGCCAGAGACTCCCTGTTCACCAACTCTGCTGGCAAAACTTGGATCGAAGTACCTGCTAACATTACCCTAGACACTACCCTATCTCAATTCCAGAAAACTCTCAAGCAGTATTTCAAGTCTCAATGGCTATGTCCTTGCTCCAAGCCTGACTAAATATTTAGTCTTACTAGTGTACCAGTACTACTTTGTAAATGGAACTCAACTGTGTTTTAATTGTTAAGCCAGATTAGAAATTTGTGAGATTGTATAATTTATATTCCTCAACAGAGTCTGTAAATTGTGTTTAATCTGTACTATATTAAGTTTGCTTGTATAACTTCCTTTGGAACTTTTCTCCCCGGGCCTCCACTGAAAATGGACATGTAATCAGTCAGACTATCCAGATCAACAAATGTGAAATAAAATAAAACAATAAAATTTGTAAGTCAGTATCATTGCATCTTCATCATTCTTTTACTTTTTGTCTGTCACTGGTTTCTTCAAAATTACTGAAAGAATGTTTTTCATGCTTCTGTGACAGATGTGCCCTACACAACAGTCTACTTTATGTAGTCCCTTACGTGGTACATATTTTACTTTCACACAACTCTTCCATAGATTAAGTAATTGTACTCATTCCTGGAATCCTGTTAAGTATCTACTGTCTTTTGTCATTGACATCTTTGTATACTTGCTCTGACTTTGCATGTATCAGGTTTTAGTCCCTTTGATTTTAGAATACAACACATATATGTCAGATTTGTCATTCATACTGTACATTTGCTCTTAGTAAATGTAATATTATGTTGCTTAAGCTATTCAGTGACTGCTCTCTGTTTCTTGTGGTGCTCTTCTTTTACGTCACCACACATTAATAGATCAGCCTTGTTTGCAACATCTATTAAGCTTTCAATTCCATGTACAACAACTGTATAGGACACTCTAGGTATTGATAAAATACCAAAAGGAAGTCTAAAGAATCTGTACCCTCATTATGGCATGCTAAATGTACCAAATTACAGGTTTGTTCATCTAGTTTTATCTGCCAGAATCCCTGATCAGCATTTAGTACTGAAAATAATTTGGCAGTGACCATTGGAGACCACTTCCTCAGCTGTAAACAGCAGGGATTGCTTTCTTCTGACCACTTTTGTCAAATCTTGTGAACCAATAGAAATGCAAATATTTTGTCTTCTTTTACATAGTAGCCATGTTGTTTACCATGTATAAAGCATATGGAGATGGTAACAAACCGAGTACAATATAATCTATGGAGTTGATTAGGCACTGATGTATTTTTGTTCAAAGAAGCCATGCATCTCTTCTATGCAGATTATTATTTCAAGTTCAGTTAAATAATTTGAGTGACTGACAAAGCAAGTCTAAGTGTGATTAGTGCAGTAATGTCTATATTTCCTGTTCAGGTGATCTTGTATGTTATATCTGATAGTAGTCCATAGTTCAGTGTCAGGGACTCTGAATATCTGTGCATGAATGGATATTCATATCTATTCTCCATGTCACCTGTTGTACCTTCTTATGGACAAGTGGAGGGAGAACTATCCTAGCATTTGGAAATTTTATGTGGAATATTTGTAGCGAAAGCTATATAAGACTTGTCACCAGGCACACTTGAATTATAAGAATACCCCATTACAGGGACTCAGTCTATCATCACCTCAGTTGTTAATGGGCAGAAATTTATTAAGCAAATGCCTGCTACATTTAAATTTCCAATGCCTGAAAATCAACACAAAATGAAGGAAATGTCAGAGAAAATTCAGCAGAGACAGTAATACTACTGTGAAAGAAAACACAAATGTTTGGGATTTATAGGTGAGAGATTTAATTAGAATACAAAAGTAGTGGAAAAGTCTCCAGTGCTGAAGCTGAAGTGGTCTGTAAAGCAGCAATATCAAGATCCTGTATTGCTCTTGGGCAAAATGGAAAGCTGCATAGAAGGAACCATGAATGGCTGTGTAAGACTAAAGCACCAAAGTCAAAGTGACAGAAAGACCAACCAAAAGGGGTGACAACTAGTCATAACACAAGAAACTATAAGCCATGAGAGCTGAGCTAGCCAAGAGCTACAGACAAAGACTCATACAAACATATCTTTAAGAATAGCTGTAGTGCAGCAAGAACCATTCCAGAATGGAGAACAGGTGTCAACAGCAAATAGTCATGTTCATCACACTCTAGATGTGGAAGACCATTGAAAAAAAACAGAACCAGAACTCTGAAAGTTAATTGTAATTCGGGGGATTAAAAATATTATATTTAATTAAACAGTTTCTAAATAAATTCAAAAGAGTTACATTGAGATAAACTTCCTGGAACAGAGCTAAGGTTAATTTTAAAGTCAATGACACATAATTCAGACTACATGATCTGCATGTCATGTAGTAGAAGTTTATTCTTGAAGTGTAAGTCTGAATATGTACCACAGGAAGACTAGACTTCATCCTCAGTGTTATCTGCATTGTTATTCATTTTGACATCACAATATATGTCATTCTGTTAACTGCGGTTACATCTTAATGATACTTAAGCTTTCTATTAGCTTCAACTCAGCTTAGTCTATAATCCTTAAAATTACAGGTGCTTTTCTTGGATCATGCATCATAGACACAACCATCATTATGTAATTGTATATGATATCCTGCTGACAAATGTCCTAAGCCAACAAACAGTCATAGTTGGAAAGGATATCATTAATGCATTTATATAAAGAGGCAGAGAGGTCCTTTGCAAGTATCTTTGAATGCATATAAGAATATATTTTCTTTTTTTTCTTTCACAGTGAATTCTTTTACCATCCCCTAGCTTCTCATAAGCTGAACTGCTCAGAATGTTAGGTTGATTTAAGTTCTTTAGGTGTAATGATCTGAAAAAAAATCTTATTTTTATATTCTTATGTCAATAGTTTTTTTTAATCTGTTGCTTTATTAGTGTCCAGAATATGTTATCAATGTGTACACAACACTTTTTCCTGTGTTTTTAGCCCTAATCCTTTGAAAAGTGTCTTCAGACAGTGTTACATTCAGAATCTAATTTAAATTCAACATTTTGTAAGTTATTGACATTATTTGCAAATAATCTGACTTGCATTCTTATCATAGTCCTTGTGATAATCCTTGTGATAAATTTTCAGACTTCGGTGTCTTTCCATTCTAATAGTGCAATTAAATATTCACTTTGACATTTCTGTTCAGCAACATGTGCATTATTTGGACACCGTTACTTTTCCTCTTGCAGTTTTCTGCAAAATGTTTATTTCTACCACTGCTTCTTCACCACTTTCTGTCATGTGTATAGGTACACCTAGTACATAATGCTTGAATTTTGTCTGTGTCTTATATTTTGTGCACCCACTGGCTTTCCTTCTATTCACCATTACTGTTACAACATGCTCTGACTTTGTTTCTCATTCCACCTTTTATTTTCCCCACCTTTTATCTTATATATCCATTTTTCTAATTAATTCTATTAACTATGTAGTTGTAAATTCAAATGATCTGAATGCACCCACAACTTTTAATAAGGTCAGGTCTGCTTCTTTTAACAGTCTGTCAATAGTGTGATTATTTTCATTACAGCAAACTAGTCTGTCTCTTATTAATTAATGATACACCTTCACAAAATTCAGTTTCCAGCTTGATGAGTGAATGGCAAGTTCTTTCTAGGGTCATAGTAATTCATTAATTTTTATTTGATTACTGCAGTTTTGTCTTCCGAAAATGTGAAAGTGTTAAACAACTCCAAGACTTCATCTTTAGAAACATACAAAATGTTGCAAAATTGTTTGCACTGCACGTTTTTAGACTTTTTAGTTCTTCTTCTAACATTGAGAAATAAAATTAATTATTGAATCTAAACCTTCTATTTTCCTGGTAAGTAGTCTTGCTCCAAGAGAATTTTTGGTGTTTGCAGTTTGAATACTTATTTAACTATAAAGTAAATTTGTACTAGTAAACACTTAAACTCTCAAAATAAATATACTCCCAGACCTGTGATAGTATGTTGTAGTTGGATGTTTGTCAAGGTGCTCAATAACAGCACACACATATTCAGTATGCACTTCCTGCTTCTGTGATGTCTACCATTTCCAATTGTTCCTGCTTCTATGATGTATATCATACTTAATGCATACACATTATTACACAGGCACTATCTGAACTCATTGCACTACTGTTTGTTGAATGTCATCTGGGTGAGGTTTCAGTTAATGAATTTCAATTTGCCGATGTTGAACTCACCCATTGCTGTTTTACATAAAGCATCACTGCTGGTAATTTTCTTTGTTTGTCCAAATCATGCAGTGGTTGCATTCCAGGAGCATCCCAATGCAGCCCATTCTGCTCAGAAAGGCAAACTCCTCTATAACTTATGAGCAGGCTTTTGTTTTTATTCACCGCTTTATATTTAACTAAGAGGAATGTAGGCTAAAGTGCACCACACTGAGGGGGAGGGGGCAGACAGGCTTGTTCCTTTGCAAAACTTTTAAGTGATTGCAGTGACCTGAGCCATTAACTTTTTTGGCTGAATCTTCAGCTACCTGAAAGTTGCTGAAACATAGGGGAAGCATGATAGTATGCTGCATTAGCCACAGTACCAGCTCATTCAGAATTACACTGGACTACTATGAGGGAACCCATTGTCAAACCCATGATAATTATCATTTCCAGATTATGAGATGTCTGCCAAGGTTTCCTTAGCTTAATTCACTATAGAAGCATGCAACTATAAAATTAGGTATATTTTAGTGACAGTGCCTCAAACAGTAACATACTTGCTTTTGAAGTTCAAAAATCTGAAGACTAGCTTTTTTCCCCACCTCAGGTACATGGATTTACTTACCAACACTAACACTGCAGTGTAGCATGGTGCCATACTTCAGATGAGACATTTAACCAAGGCCTTAACAGTCTGAGCTCATGGTAGCTCAGATAGTTGTAAAAGATCCCATGACACTTATTAAAAAGAGTAAGGAAATTTGCCTAGTGTTCTAGTCAGCGTGAATACCATCCCGGGTCTCCCCTTAAGGAGTGGCTGTTAGCTTAGTGGGACCAACCTATTCAACAAAGCAAAATAAATAAATAAATAAAAACAAAAATAAATAAATGTGACAGATCTGATTCTGAAACTGGCAAAGGAGAAAACCTTACTTTGGACCCATTCCAAAGCCTCAGACTCTGTATCAGACAGTAAAATTGAAAGATGCTGTGGTCTCAGGGACCTATGCTAGTCTGAAGGGATCAGATAGGGATTTCCATGGATATTTATAATGTCATTCCACTCCATTATGTTTTATAGAGGAGTTTTTCCTTCACTTGAGCAGAAGAAACTGGATTTGGATGCCTCTAAAGTGCAAAAATTGCATGGTCTGGAACAGATTTGTTCTTCATCTTTCTAGCCCATGTACTGATTTTATGCTTTTCTAGATGGAGGCAGAAGAGCAACATGCCAGTCCATAGTGCAGTTTCTGAACCCAAGAGTCTTCCCAAAGGAAGGATTATTTGTCAAGAAGGTCTAAATAGGACAGACTACAATATTTTTGTTTTCCCTGAAATAAGGACTTTTTAATCCTCAAATTCTCTATCCACAGATACTGCAGGAAACCCTAATCTACTCATAACTCCATCAGGGGACTAATTTTTGAGGTGACAAGAAAATAGCAGGTAATTTGTGGGTGTTGGAAGATTGGTCTCCATTGTCTAAGCAGTGCATGTTATGGCAACTTCTGTTCATAAAAGGCCTGCATGTGATCTGGCTCTGCCAGTAAGCAATGCTTCCTAAGCCTGTTCTTCTTCACCCATCATGCAAAGTCACATTAAGCATTCACCAACTTGTGCAGATGGTGAAAATGACTAGTGTCTTAGACATCCCCGTTGGTTCAGTGGCATAGGCGTACCTGCCCTTGACCTTGATTCTTACTGCACCTAGAGGAAGGCCAGAGAAGTAGGCTGCCAAGTTCTAGGTTTGACAGCTGTTCTTTTTTTCTGGAGATCTCAAAGGGTTTCTGTGTTTTAGGTGGGTAATGCTGCAGATGCTCACATTTGAGATAGTTCTTGGAAATGCCTCAGTTGTATCTCCCTTGGTTGTTGCCAGGAATACATTTCTAACACTGTTCTCATCGTTGGCTGATAATTTGCGTAATATCATTTTCCAACTCATTGACAAAGAAAGCTGAATTCTTGGGGAGCATTAGGCCATCTTATCAGTGGGTTTTGATGAGAGAGGTTCTGACTGTTTTTTAGCCTTCATAGCCATTGATTTGACACTGACATAGAACCGTGAGTCAGACGCTACTCTTGCTCCATGCACTGAGTATTGTCTACAGGCACCATAGTCTCTGCAAATGATGAGAGCGTACTATGGGTTGCCAGTTAGAAGCTGTTGCAGTAATGGTAGCATCCATTTTATATTCCTCTCCCAGGTTGTATAGTGCTATTTCAGGTCCTGGCTGGTGATCATATAACTGCAGGAACACTTACAAGGTTTGAATAGCAACATTCCTTTAATGAACATGGCATACTGTTTTCAATAGTATAGCCTGTTTATGTCTTGATTGACTGTCTGTAGTCAGTACTTTAATTTTTTTGCTGCATCTTTCTTTTATTTTGTTGATATGCAATATATATTTCTTATAATATCACCATTTCATATTGTCTTCCTGGGCTAACCTTGAGAGTGGTCCAGTGAGATCATCACTCTACACCAGCTAACAAATTTAATTAAATAACTAATATTAACACTGCTTAAAAGGCACTAAAGAGACAGGATACAAGGGCTGAATGTGCCTTCCTGGTTTGGTGCATGACATAAGAATATCCACCATATGTATGTTCACATTTTCCTGAATGGGGAAGCTAGAGAAAATTCTGATCTGTGTTAAGCTGGAAATATGAAAAGAGGAAATCTCAGCAGTTACTTACGTAAGAAGACCTCCCATACCAGATGAAAATCATAATCTAGTTTACAGACCTGTATCTATTAGAATCAGTGAAAGCACTGTCACTGTTTATTTTAAGTTCAGCACAAAACACTGTTGCTTATACACATTCTCTGGCACTTAATGCTGACAAGGAACAGTTTAGTCATAAACTTCCTACCGGATTAATTTCATAAAATGCTTACATGTATTTTATTGAAGACATGGGAGTATAATTTTTTAATGGTTAACAGAGACACAGTATGAGTGATGGCAATACTATAGGTAACTGTGGTAGGAGAAGTTATGTAAATGACTAACTCAAAGTGACAGAGCTCCCATCTGTGCATTATGTATACATTATGTTGTTTGCCGTGCATGCTCCTTTTTGGTTTAACTCTACAGTAGAAAGTCAATGTGCTGCACATTGAATGAATATTGTCAGTGATATTTTAAGCAAACAATAATGCCCAGTAGAGTTGGCATTACTGAGAAATAAGACTGTCCAGGGGTGTCATGAGGCCTGATGCCATTTGGGGGAAGTTTTACACCACTAGTGGAAGGTCCATTATTTCCCTATAATGTCCTTCCTGGAGGATATTATAGCTGTTAGGAGAATTCACTACCTATGGGTGTGTTTTGGGATTCACTTCAGTATCTCAAACGTCTGAAAACCCGAATGTCATATGGTTGAAACCATATGATTAAGTTTTCAGAAGCTCGAAACCCTTAAAATTAATCCAACAGAAAATAAATAAATAAATAAAGCATTTCTGCAGGGGGCAAGCCCCCCTGCACCCCCCACACCCCCGCTACTTAAATATACTAACTCCGAGATTGCACTACAGCGAGGAAAAGGGAAATCTCCCATTCCATGCTGTATGCAGATCTCCATTCAGAATTTCGAGCTTCTGAAAACTCGATCATATGGTCTCAACAGTATGACATTCGGGTTTTCAGACATTCGAGATTCTGAAGTGAATCTGTGTTTTTATATGTTTTTGTATGTGTTTTGTTATTAAAATAAATACTGTGTGTAATATTTTGAGACAAAATAGTTTCTCAGATGCAAAACTTTTAATACAGGTGGCATTACAAATGTAGACATTTTATAACTTTACCTCCCTGTATAGCACCATTCCCTACATTGCTTGTTTCACACTTGCTTATGTACACACACACACACACACACACACACACACACACACACACACACACACATACACGCATACACTCTGTCTGTCAGATATTCACAACATTGGCGTACACACAAACACACAAATGCAGCAACACCCACATGTGTCTATACACAATCTAACGAGGGAAGGATGCACAAACAAAGACACACAGCTACATGTATGTGAGCACACACACACACACACACACACAAATATACATACATAAACGCACATAGAAACTCATAAATACAACAGACATATACATACATACAGAGTGGGTTACAAACAGTAAACACAGACACACACAAGCACATAAGAAACATATACTTCCAACAGACAGACACATTCACATACAAAGTCAGATACACATGCACACACAGTTTGTGTTTGTTTTTGGGGGTTTTTTTTGTTTTTTTTAGATGTCTAAAATAAGCACTGTTTTGTGCTATTACACAGTGAAATAATGGGCATTTTAATGATTCAGCCTCACAGTGGATAATTTTAAAAGCATGTATATTTAATGTAGGTTGTTTCATTGCTTAATGAAAAAGAACAGTAAGAAGAAAAAGCACCTGTCTCCCCTCCTCTAGGAATTGCATTCAAATGGTTGTTTTATCTTAAAGAAAACATTTGCTCACACTGATGAGTTAGCAAAGTAAAAAGAAAGGTGCCAGAATTAATTTTTCCACTGTTGGCACATTGATTTCATGCCATGAGTAACTGCTCTCATTTTTCATGAGCCTCTCCCTGCACATTAATTCATTCCTTTAGAACTCTTGACTGACCTTCTAAGTAGGATTACGCAGTAAACAACAGGATTACAAAAGCTGATTGGTTAGTTACATTGCATAGCTTTTCTGACAAGACCCAACAACAAAAAACATAACATGCTAACACCTTTTCTATCTGTTACCACTTAACATGTGAAAAAGATAGAAAGTTACATCCTCTTACAGAAGTCTGTCTGTGTTTCATCTTAAGTGCCTGAATAATGTCAAAGAATAATTCTCTCTATTGCTGATGTACCCAAAAAATCAAGCATCATGAGCAAAAGAAAGAACTGAGCAGACTGATTTTTCCAGAATGCTAATAAAAAGGAATATTCTTTTTGTTTTATACCCTTAGATGTGGGAAGAGGCTATTGCATTGTGCAAAGAACTGGTACAGCAGTATGAAGAAGAGGTTTTTGACTATGATGCTTTAAGCCAGAAACTGGTAAGTACTTTGCAGGCTCACCATAGTTGCCATCTGTTAAGACAGACAGACAGACATAATGGATATATGAATAGAGATATTCATAGGTGGTAAGCAAGCAGGCATGCAGTCCAAGAGACCATTAAGGAGCCCTATCCCAAATTCCCAGTTGTTCCAGAGCATTTTCTGATAAAATGATAGATAGGATAGATAGATAGATAGATAGATAGATAGATAGATAGATAGATAGATAGATAGATAGATAGATAAACAGGCAAATAGACAGACAGACAGATAGATACATACATGCATACATAAACATAATGAAAGCATATAGTCCAAAAAGAGACAGAAAGGATTAAGATTTGCTACATAGATGGACCTTTTTTCATGTAACTGAGTGAAGCAGAAGCCATTTGAGTTATGTCTCACTCTCTCTGAACACATTGTTACACTATAATAGTAATCATTTTTCTATCACCTTATTGACTGCTTCAGGTTCTTTTCCTGTAGCCAGCTGTTAAAGATTATATGGTACTTTACACCATATAATTACCTCATGTAGGCCTGGAGTAGTTAGTGAAAAATCGGTGCACAGGGCTTCCGGTGCCCCTAAAGCAGTCTAGATGTTTGATTTCATATGATAGATTTGACATTCACCTTCCTTAGCTATCAAGTAACATTCTGCTACGTTTTTCTGCAAGTCAAGCTGACACCTCATCAAACACATGAGTATTGAAATTTTAAGATTTGTAATCTAATTAAAATGATTGGCAGTGCTTGTGCTGAAGACAGAAATGTAGAGTATTTACATTATATATTTTTTAATTAAGTTTTGAGAAAACACAGTGCTGCCAATATTTTCTGGGCTCCTTCTTTAATATGAAACTTACTAAATTATATTAAAGATGGTACAATAAAACCTAATATACATTCCTCTTAAACATTTACAGGCAGGTTTCTTGTACCTTTAGCCTAAGTATTCCATAGTGCATAGAGGAAATTAAATAAAACGCTTCAGACGTTTGCTTCTGCATTGTGAATGCTTGCAGACATTATACTGTAAAATGCCTCCAAATGAAGTCTCTTGAGATTTTATAAATGTTATTAGCAATTAAGTTTTCAGCAATCCTGTGCAACCATTTCTGTGACACTCAAGAGATGATAGTAACAGTCAACAAATACATGGCAGATATGGCAGAAGTTGTCAGTGGATTTCATTGCATGTCAAGGGTTATGATCTTGAAATGTTTTGTTTCTTTTTAACTGTGTTGTTCGAGATATGCAATAAGTATTCCCAAACCAAGGGAACAGAGAATATATTCAGTGTATTCTAAGTTCTTTTTAAAAGAATTATGCAATTAACAGACCTTTCTGCTATGTTTCGATTTTAATTTTAATTAGAGTCCATGTAATCCTCTGTGGTCTGATGAGCTTTAACAGTGAAACAGCTGTTTTGAAGCAGTACAGTGTGCTTGGTTTGGCTCCACAGTATGAATGTTTTGGTACTGACTTTAGGTTATATGGATTCAGTTAGCAGCTCAGGTGCAGCAGTAGCTAGACAGAGATTGACTGGAGTGAGCAGCTGATGTCAGCTGACACATCCCAGAGGAAGGCTTTTGTTGCAGTCACACCATTGAGCTGTACCTCAGGAAAAGCATGGGACTGTATCTGTCAAACTAGGGACATAGTGGGCTTAAGGTTACCAGGTACTGCATGCAGTCTAGATAAAGATATGCACGGGTATGCAGAAGCATCTACGTGTTAAGGCCCAGTACGACAGACATTGCACCATGCTCTCTGGTAGGAGCATTTGGAAAAATCTCCCAAATCCAACCGTATAATGACTGTAGTCTCTACCAAACATGAGGGGCCAAAAAAAGAAAAAGAAAAAAAAAAGTGCACTGTGCACGAAGCATGAGTGCTTGGTTTGGGAGAGTGATTTAAGTTTTGCAGGTTTTCTCTAGCATTAAATATGTGAATTGTGAAAATGAGTCTAATCATGCTTTGTAATGGTTTAAACAGGTTCAGGATTAGTGCCGTTGAAAAATTACTTGTAGTTTTGAGCCAGCGACTGTATCCATCAATGCACTGTTTGTTGATCAGTTCCACAAACTTGAAAAGCAAGCCTTCTTATTTTCCTTAGTTCACACATTAAGGACATGGATATACAGCTTGAGGAAATAATAATAAATTATTTTTGACAAAATTTGTCAGAATTCTGAATTGCCTGAGTTTACTATACATTTAAGACATTTTCCCCTTTCTGAGTCATGTATGTATTTGGCACACTGTAATATTTGTGGCTTTATGAGCTTTTTTTAAAGAATGACAAAAAGAAACAGTATTTAAATCACCATGGTAATAATTTCATACGTATACAAGAACTTTATTAAACAAAATAAGTATTTTCTTCCACCAGATCTGAAATTGTTAAATGCATCTCCCTTGTTTTGCATTAATGTGATGTATGCCTTTTCAAGCAAGTCTTTGTGAAGTGCAGTCAAGGCATCAACATTCTCTAAGGTTACCTTATGATATTATGACAAATGTGGGGGTTGATAGGATAAAATTAGGTGTTTGTGTGGGATTTTCTTCACTTTGTGTATGCTGTGGTCCTTTAACAAGTTACTGCATTACAAAGATGGTGTTAAAGTGAGCATTTTTTATCTTCATGCCAAAGTCCCAAATAACTGTTGTAGGAATGCTATCTGTGTATTTCTTGGTATCATTACCCAGAAGTGACTTCTGTGATTTGAACAATGTCTGTTTAGTAAGCAGAACAACTGATTTTGTTTTCTCTTATATTGACCATTAGCTTCTGAAGCAGGACACAAACATATTAGTTGCGTGTATCCTGTCTGTCTTTGTCCAAAGTACTTCAAATACCCAGTCTGTGGTTTCAGATTTTTTTCTGTGCACTGGCTAGAATAGAATGGTATTCAAGCAAAAAAAAAAAAAAAACATTCTGCAAAGCATGTAGGAATGGATGGGCTATAGCAGATACAAGACCAGTGGAGTATCACCACGTTTAATGGCTGTTATGTTATTGTGTCTATTTGCAGAAACAACAAGCTGAATTCTATGAAAAAATAATGAAAATTCTTAGACTGAAACCTGACTACTTTGCAGTAGGATATTATGGTCAAGGTTTCCCAACTTTCCTCCGGGTAAGTACTCCAAAATATTCAGTTCTGTTCATATAGTATCACATCTATGAATGGATATGCACGTTTCCAAATATAATGTTTCTGTACTCAGCAAAGTGTAAAAGCAATATGAGCTCAGCACTGTGAAGCCTATGCATGACAAACTGAAAATCATCTGTACGATCCTTTGCAAGGGTACTGTTTTACATGTAAAAGTAGAGTAATCGGAATTCAATAAGCACTTTTGCTGTACAAATGTACTCTTACATCTTGCAAGCTCTGCACCATTTGTTTAATATGGGCCTGCAGTTCCTTTGACAGAATGTAATAACATATTGAACTGTTTAGAAATACCAATAGGGGGCTATGAATGTTAAAACAGGAAATTTTGTTTTGAGCGCTTAGACTGTGGGCATACTTGAATTTCAGTTACCCCAAAGGCATATTGGATAAGGTAGTTGTTGTTAGTATCAGCCCTAACAGCATTTTTCAGAAATCACTCTTCTTTAGTTTCTTAGTTAAGAGTATGGATTGACATTAATAGTAAAATTGCTTAGGCAGGATGTTAAATTGTTTGGCTGTATGAGAATTTAATATACTTATCTAATGATTTATTTATTACAGACCCCTCCCCCATCACTATAAACCATTTTCACTACAGAACATTTACATCTCAGTCTTAGGAAATAGTCCAAGCATTTTCTGATGTATTATAGAATGCTTAGCTAATGATGTTTGGTCGGTGCACACTTTATTTATTATTGGGTAGTTAATAATTGAAGTACAGTGGAAAAATAACTTTGTAGTATGTAATTTCCTATTTTGCTTCTGACCCTAAAATCACTAGTAGGCTGTATAATAATAATAATAATAATAATCATAACAATAATGTTTTGCTTGAGGTTTGTTAAGGAAACCAAGACTAGCTTGGCACCCTTCTCCATATAAACCAGTAGCTGTGTGCGGATGTAAATGTCTTGTATGTTAATACTTTTCCACTCCCCTTCCCTATTTAAAGCTTAGCACAAATTGAAACACAGAGCTATGTTTTCTGTTTGCAATGATATACGACTCTGCAACATCCCAGTCATTTAGGCAGGAGTACCCTTTGAAAGACTGAAGACTATAACTGTAACCCTCAAATGAATGAGAATTTAGGTTTGAATAAGGAGAATATGTGGTAATTGTGAGACTGCAGTATCTTGGACTATTCTTCCTACTTTGAGGTAGAGTGAGCACCAGGTTAGTACATACAATTAGCAGGAGAATTGGAGACATAAGGTGCAGGCCAATAAAGTCCCCCACCCACGTGCAGCTAAAGTAAAAGTGAATTTTGTAATTCACTGTAGTTGATTAGCATTGCTACTTTAATTTTCATTGTAGTAGGACTTATATATTGAATCTTGTACTTCTTGTAGGGAGTTTTATTCAGGCAGGGGAAGTTGTCTGTAAATATTTCAAAGCAACAGCAGTACCAAGCAAATTGCAAAGCTGATGGTATATATCTGCAAGAAATATATAAGTATCCATCTGGTCCTAGGCACTAGGCACGTGAAGTCTCTGCATGAGGTCAAGAATTATTAGCTTATTCCATAGACATGAAACATTAGAGTGGAACTGGGTTGGGAGAGACACAGAGTGCAAGTTATGCTTACAGAAAAGCCACTGAAAGTGTGCCTGTATGTTGTATACATTAATCTGTGTCAGTACCATCATTTCATGTCATACCTAAGTAGTATCATGACCTTAACACAGTTTTCATTTTTCTTTATTGAAAGGTAGTACAGTGTCCTGGAATCATGGTGCCTGTTGCATCACAGAATATGGGATGTTGCTGGCATGCAGTGTTGTAAACAACTACTGTGGCTATAGTGCTTTCTGTTGCTTGCCATGGCAAAGAGCCTGCATAGTACAATATAGTCATATTCAAAAATAAACATATTGCTAAACTGGAAGTGCTGTAGACTTCTGCCTTAACACTGAATGGGGAGCTCACAATATAATCAGAGGATAGCTCTTTTCAGCAGCTCTTGAACTTAAGGAATGTAACCAGATCTTATTTGAGGGGCACATTGCACCGACTAATAATTGAAAGATGTCCCCTTCTGAGCACAAAATTATTTCCTTTTTCACCCTCACACTTAGAGATGCATGAAGCTCCTACTACAACATGCCAGGATGTCACTTACACAGGGCCCCCCACCAGCATATGCTGTGATGTCACACACTAGGGCAGAGACAATGCATACACCCCCATGCTATCCATTTCATTTACGCCTTTCTACACAGTTTGTATCTCAGTCCTAATATATACAATAAGAATGTTCATGATTTCAGTGCCAGATGAACCTTGGTGTCACTTGATTACCTACCAAAACCCACATTAGTGATGTCTGTGCTGCATGGATAAGCAATATAATGGTAAGGAGTTTCACATGTACCAGTTACCTACAGAAAAATACAGAGAAGCATATTCCTTGTCTTCCCACTCAAAAGATGGAAAGCCAGTGACTAACCAGCACAGGTATCAGTTGAAAAGTCCCTTGTGTAATCCTGGTTATGAGTCATCATGCAACAAGTAGGTATGAGGTATGTCATAAGTCCAGTCTTCCACTGAACCACATCTGTTGAAGAAAAATCAGGGCTCCATCTTTTCTCCACTTCCAAGCTGACTTTTGATTTACAAGGTATTGAGTTGTAAGTTGATCACCATTAAAGAGGTAGATGAGGTGGCCCCTGGCAAATGCCTTTAGAAAAGAGTCTCAAAATGTTATCATCATCCCCCATGCTGATGCAGAGAGGTTACAAGCCTGCCAGTATGGGACAGGCTCCTAATTCCCCTGGCACTGAGTCTGCAGTTGGACTTGAGAATAAATTGTCTTATTCTTTTACTTCCCTTACAAGACTTTGTTTGTTAGTAAGAGTTGAAGGGGGATCTCTTCTTTTTATATCAGACAAAACTGCCCCTATTCTACACATTACACAGTAGTTCAGCACATGTGAATGTATCAATATAGAAATATAAACCTTTAAGAATGGAAAGATGACAGACTTTGCTCTGACTGTTCAAGAATAGCTATTGTTGTTTTTGGATTCACATTTTGTGAAAGCTTTGGGAACTAGTGTAGCAGGTAAGGCAGTCACTCGGTAAAACCTTTAATAGTTAAAATAGTGAATGTTGAAACAGTTGAGAAGCAGCTGGTCTAGAAAACTGGTGTGAGCAATATTTCAGTGTAGTCAGTTCTTCAGCCTTCTTTCAGTGCAGGTAGTAAATGTGAAATTAGCATGATATGGTGAGATGGTTATGTGCCTGTTTTGAAAAAGGAAATGCAGATAGGCAGTGCAGGACATAAAGGTTCTTACATATAATGTTACCAATTTACATCTAGTAAATTAACATATATCTAACAGCAATATTAACATTTCTGTAAATGTTAATGAAAGGGCTGTTGAAGGTTGTGCCCTTAAAAATATTTCTAATGGTGTTTGTGAATTGCCTCCCTTTCTTTTGATCACCATGTGACAACTGTAGCCCATAAACTCTTATATACTTCATAGGTGGTTGCTAAGTGCATATCTTGCAAATCCAAGGTATAATCTGCCCAGTTCAGACTTATCATAAAATATAACTCACCCTTTGGCATGAGTCAAACTAGTCTCATAAAAAAAATAGAAAAGCCACAAGGATTCCTAACTAAAATGATCTCTGGTCTCAAAAATTTCAGCTACAAGGAAAGACTGAAATCCTTGTTCCTAAACTCTGTATCATATATTTATTTATTTTTATTTATTTATTGTTTGTCCAGCTGGGCTTGTGGCCCATTTTCAGTGGAGACCCGAGGAGAAAAGCTCCGAATACAAATACAGACATTTGCAACATTACAAAATATAAGTACAGCATTTTGTAAAACTTGGAAAAGGCAAAAATACAGAAAGTTGCCACATTAGTAACAGATATAAGCTCTGGAAAGCAGATATGTGCCTCATTTACTGTGCCCATACAGATCCTGTTGTCATTGACCTTCTTTTTATTGATAAGTCATATAGTGCAACCAATATGATAACCAGCGATCCAAACCTGCATCAGGAAATAAATGAGACTAGATGGAAGGATAGGTTTATCAGCCAGCATCTCCCCATCCTCCAGAATAAACTCCTCCTATAGGTCAAGCAATGTGATTCCTTGTCATCCTTCAAACATAGCTTGGACATTTGGATGGGTACCCGTAAATTTACACCAGGGCTTACTGGACTTGCCATCCTTGGAAGGGGTTGCTAGGCTTGGGGGTGGTTATTGGCAAGGAGCACATGGCCTCTGGTATAATTGCCACATATATACTATGATTCTGTGATCCTATTATTTTATCGTCACTTTGACAGCACAACAATTTTTTTTATTTCCTCCTAGGTGTGCCATGCTCCTAAAAAGGGCTTCCTCAGAAAAGACCACAGAAGGGGTAGCTGACAAGCCCCTTCTCCATTGCATCTCCTGTTGCTGATATTCCCACTAAACAAATGTGTGTACATGCCTACCATAGGTTTATATGTGTGTACTAGACTAACAACTATGAGGGCCTTTTTAAGCCTAGCCCTGCATTCCAAATTTCTGACAAGTTCTGGTACACTTAATAAGTGTAAGCAGGGGCTTGGGAGATAAAACATTTGCAAGCAGGGGCCTGGGAGATGAATCATTTACAGGCTGCCTGTGTCCGTTAGAGACATAGGTGCCAAGCTAGAGATGAATTTCCTCTTCCCCATCAATTGTCCAAGTTACTCTTGAATTGGGTTAGGGAGGAACTCTGCTTCACATGGATAGGGAGGTTGTTCCAGAGAAAGGGTAGTCTCTGGGATACATACCTGCCTCTCCAGCAGGTTCAATTAATCACAGGCAAGGTTTAAGTCTTTAGAATGGGTAATTCTGGTGCTGTTTGTTTTGTGGATGTGTAGGAAGTCCATTAGGGTATGGTCTGATAGTCGCTTGTATGCCAGGCATAGATCTCTGCTCAACAGCCTGTAGAAGGCAGCATACAGGAATAGGTCCTTGAGATGGTCTGCACAGTATATATTACTTATGCCCTGCATTCTTTTAGTGAAGAACCTCTGTAGACGTTCCAGTTGTTGGATGTGCGTGGTTAGATACATACCAAAGGGGGCATTGTACTCAATGATAAGTCTGATGAATGCTGAATACAGTGGAACAATGACTTCCTTGGACCTAGATGCATTACCTTTGTTTATAAGTTGCACACCATAGAATGATTTCCTCACTACTATAGACATGTGATGATCAAAGGTTAGATTATTGCCTCTGTGTGGCTCCAAGTCCCTGACTATTGGGTTAACTCTTAGGGGTGTGTTGTCAATATGGGAGTTACCAGGGATGGATGACTTCCTGAAGGATACTTTTATGCATTCCTTGTCATTTAGCTTTAGTCCATGTCTCTGTCAACCCATCCTGGAGAACATTTGTGTCAGTGGGGCATTCTGTGATTGCTCCAAATCTGCAGTCACCTGCAAATTTAGTCAGCCAGAGGTCATTGACATTGGCCTTGACTTCAGAGATGTAAATGCCAAAAAGGAGTAGTCCCAGGACTGATCCCTGAGGGACTGCACTTGGGACTGGACTCTTTGTAGAAGTGGACTCCCGTATTCTAACTTAGTCCTGTCTATGAGTCAGCTGACTATCCACCAGGTTACATATGGGTTTATACCTAACCTCTTGAGTTTGTCAACAATACCCGAGTGGGGTATTGTCAGATGCCTTGGCCCAGTCACGGTAGGCATTTTGCTCTCATCCATTGCTTTGGTGACCTTCACCAGGTTGAGTAGGCATGACCTACCTTTGACGAAACCAAATTCGGTTGGGTCTAGTGTCTGGAGGTTTCCTGTGTCACTATAGACCATTTCCATGATAATTCTTTCCAGGGCTTTGCATATGAGACTAGTAAAACTTATGGATTTCTAGTTTCCAGGGTCTGTAGATGGTTCACCTTTGTGTAGAGGGATGATGTTGCTGTTCTCCATTTGTGAGGCGCAAATCCTCTTTGGAGGCTACTGTTAATAGCAATTCCAAAGGGCCTGATAGTCATGTTTAGTACTATTTAGAAGGCATTATGGGATATTGTTTGGACCCATTGATACTGTGTTCTTGACCTTAGAGAGAACTTTAAGGACCTGTTTCCTAGTGATAGTAGGAGAAGTTATATTTGATGGTATTTCCTGAGGGGAGGTGTGTGTGTGTGTTGAGAGGGGGTAAAGTTGGAGCTGAATTTGTCAGCCATGATTTTCTTCCTTCTGTTATGCAGGCTGTTGATATTGTGATTCCACCAAGGTGGCTTATTTTTTGCCTAGAAATAGTAATAAACAGACTGTACTTTTTCCTGGTGAGAACACCTGCCTGTAAGCAGCTACTAACATGCTTGTAAAGGGTTTTGTGAACAGTTCCGCTGAGACAGCAGTGTTCTCAGGTTATTTGATCAGATTTTGCCAGGTTATTACTTAATACTAGGAAGTTAGCCTTGGAATAATTTGTGAACATTCCAGGGTTGTCTGGGGTTCCAGGTTTTATTTTTACTTTAAAGGAGACCATTTTGTGGTCTGACCTTACCAGAGAAGGCATTACACTAGGGGGCATGCAGCACTCTCCCAGATCCAGTATGTTTATACTCTCATTGGTATATTGACAGTCTGCTCCAGGGAGTTTGTGTTTACTAAATCCAGGAATCTCTTTGCCTGCACTTTTGGTGTCATATATGATTGGCAGTTAATAGTGGGGTCATTAAAGTTGCCCATGAATATGGTATTAGTTTGGATGGTGAGTGTTTCCAGTAAGTTTAAATACATGCTATGGGTTTCCTGGGTCATAGAGTTGGATCTATAGCTTGCAAGGAAGTGATACGGGATTTGATTTTTCCTGTGCTAATTTGAATGTGGAGAAGCTCAAGTACACTGTCCTGTTTGACCAGCCTTGAGGTATATTTATTTTTGATGTAAATCGAGACACTTCCACCTTTAGTCCCTGTCTGTAGAAGCTGGTCTAAATGTGTGGAAGGCATTATTGCCTTTCACTGCCAGTGTGCTTGCCACATATTTAAACCATGTTTCAGTGGTCATACAGATGTCAGCACTGTCTAGGGTAAGGAGAGCTTGTAGAGAGTGGAGTTTTTTTGTTTAGACTCCTAGCATTGAGCAGTAGCATCTTTAGATTTTCTTGGTTTTGATTTGCTATGTCAGAAATACTTTCAGTTTGGCATTGCCTAAAAAAGGCACTCTGGGGGAGGACAATGTTTTAGCTAATATTTCAAAGCTTAGAGGGGAGAAATGCAGACTATCCTTGGCAAAGCAGTGTGGTCTGTTAACCATCCAGTAGCTCAAAGTTGTGGCATATACCCCCATTCTTCTGTAATCAGGGAGTCGCACAGTCCCACATTTCATTTCATAGCCAGTTGGCTACTGAAGATATGTATGTAAGAGCATTAATATTCTGTCACTCACTCACTCATTCACTCACTCACTCACTCACTCACTCACTCACTCACTCTTTTTCATTTGTCAGCTGACTGTGGAGATAAGCAAATGACTGCTCGAAGTGCTAACTACAGTCACTGAAGTTCAACCTCACCAGCAATCACAGTGACCAGTCTACAACCAGGTTGCTTCCTACCAGCCTTTCTGAATGATATAGTCTGCTATGTAGACAATAATTCTTCTGTAGAATAAACTGAACCCCAAACACATTAAAATTCCCCCAAAATCTATGTTTGACAAGGCTGGTTAGGACTTTCGCTGAACAACAGAAATGCCCTGTGTTCTATTTCCAGGATAACCAGACTGCCTTTCTTTTGAATTTCCATTTAATTGCAGCTGCTTGACAGGAAGCTCCTTGTGATTTATCTGTTCTCTTTGTGCTGTAAAACTTAAACTAAACATTATTTTTTGCCTAGAAATAGTAATAGACATCTTAGATCTTGTCTTTGCAGAAATGTAATCTGACTATATACCTGATGTATTTCCTGCAGAATAAAGTATTTATTTATCGTGGAAAAGAGTATGAAAGGAGAGAAGATTTCCAAACACAAGTAATGAGCCAATTCCCTTATTCTGAAAAACTGAATACTACCTCAGCACCAGGAGATGACATTAAAAACTCCCCAGGGCAGTGTATCCTTTCATCTAGTACTTCTGAAATCATTATTGAATGTTTAATACCTGCTGCTTTTACTTGTGTTTGATGAACAATGTTTTCAGATTTGAAAACAGTATGAGATATATTTGTTTTCACGTAGCCATAGCTGAAAGTACTTTTAATGCTTAGATTTACGTTGCATGTGTGCTTGTTAGAATGCTGCATGGTTACAAATAAAATGTCATGTCAGTGCCTAGAGTTTTGTGCATGAAAATCATAATCATGAATTGCTTTACTGCTACTTTAAATATACAACGGGAATGTGCAAATATAATTTAAGACACAGCAAGCCATGATGGTGTTGAATTATTTTAATGCTCGTACTCTGTGCCAAATACTTTTAATACATTGTAAAATCATTTATTTCAAGTTACATAAACAGATATAACACAGGGTAAACAATAAAACATTCTAACATTCTTCATTATTATGTATGACACCTAGAAAGGGCTTGTAAGTCAGACAGGGCTGTAGTTTATAGGACTGTAAAATATTTAAGCAGTAACCCATGACTGGGTGTAGGTAATGCTGGATTTTACCCATGGTTGGCGTGGTTTGATCACGAAGACAAAAAAAGCCATTCATGGGTGAATCTGGATGAATCCAGTATTACCCACACTCAGGAGTGGTTATTGCTGTTATACAATGAAATTATTTAAGAAATAAATTGCTTACCTTTCTTAAATAATGTCTTTGTATGATGGCGCTGTAGTGTTCCTCCATGTTTTTTTGCATTCTTCTGTATTTGCTGATGTACAGTGCATGTGTATGGGACTTATGATCCCACACTTACACAGTGCATCAGTGCTATTTAAGAGAAGCAATAAAGAAAAGAGAATTTCCCTTGCTGTTTTTTTTTACTTCCTGACAGTCTGAATGCAAGAAACCTGGACAAAGGCTAATGTAATGCGGGGGGGGGGGGGGGACAAAGGTCCAAAAGCAGGGACAAATTTTATTGCTTTCATAAGCATACAAAGGTGCTTGAAGGAGAGGTTTTGTGTTAGCATGCATTTTCTTAAGGATATTTATTTATTTATTTATCATTTGTTTACCAGGAAAGTCCGACTGGGACAGAGCCCATTTTCAGTGGAGGTCCGGGGAGAAACATTCCAGATGCATGTCTTTGTTATATGAAACCTAAATCTCAAATGTCTGTTATTATTCAATGACTTCAGACCAAGTGACATGCCAAAAAAATAAATTTTTTATGAGAAAAAGACCAAAACTATAAGGCAAAAATCTGGACATTCTACAAAGATCTGGATGGTTCAAAGGTATGACAGTCTGCCACGATTTTTGGAGAAACAGTGCAGAAATACAAGGAAAATCAGGTAAATTTCTGTTTCTTTGGTTTTGCAGAATGTAACTAATTTTTCTTGTATTTTGCTGTGTACCCCATAGCATATGCCAGTAGAAAAGTCTGTCTGCTCAATGGAATTTCAGCGGCTAGACTTTTTTCTGTTAATACATACTTGATTTACAGTGAGCATGTTGGCTGGGCTATCCAATCAGTTTGCACATTTTTGAATACTAATGAGAACTCATTTTATAGTACATATTATGAATTATTGCTGAAAGATATCTTACTTTGGAAGGTGATCCATGAAATGGAGCAGCGTACCTTATTCATCTGAGATATGCTGCTATCTCATTGTAATACATGGAGCACACTAATGATGCTCTGAAACTGAAGAAAAGAAATAACTATGTTATAATGAAGTTCATATCTAAGAAACTCTGTATAACAAGCTTATTTTATTTTTATTTATTTTATTTTATTTTTTTTATTTTACATTTGTTAATCGGGGTGTCTGACTGAGCCGAAAGGGCTCTTTTTCAGCAGAGGCTTGGGGAGAAAAGCTTCACACAGAAAAATTACAGATACATTTAGATATTTAGACAAGATCAGTATACACACAAACTACAATAGACATGTTTTTACAGTGGTATGCAGCACGTCAACAGTTACAGTGGAGAGAACAAACAAGAAAATATTAATTTAAAAATAAAGGTAATTAATAGATTTGTGGTGAATACGTATTTTAAGAAGAGGGAGGAGCATGGTGTGACATACAAGAGTGGAGGAAGATGCACACAGGTGGATTATATCCTATGTAGGAGGGCCAGTCTGAAGGAGATTGGAGACTGTAAAGTGGTGGCAGGGGAAAGTGTAGTTATGCAGCATAGAATGGTGGTCTGTAGGATGGCGTTGGTGATCAAGAAGAGGAGGAGGAGTGTGAAAGCAGTGCCAAGGATTAAATGGTGGAAGTTAAAAAAGGGTGATTGTGAAGTGGAGTTTAGGGAAGAGTTAAGACAGATACTGGGAGGCAGTGGAGAGATACCGAATAGCTGGGTAACTACAGCAGAACTAGTAAGGGAGACTGCTAGAAAGGTGCTTGGTGTGACATCTGGACAGAGGAAGGAGGACAAGGAGACCTGGTGGTGGAATGAGGAAGTACAGGAGAGTATACAGAGGAAGAGGCTGGCGAAGAAGAAGTGGGATTGTCAAAGAGATGAAGAAAGTAGACATGAGTATAAGGAGATGAGGTGCATGGCAAAGAGAGAGGTGGCGAAAGCTAAGGATAAGGCGTATGGAGAGTTGTATGAGAGATTGGACACTAAAGAGGGAGAAAAGGACCTGTACCGATTGGCTAGACAGAGGGACAGAGCTGGGAAAGATGTGCAGCAAGTAAGGGTGATAAAGGATAGTGAGGGAAAGGTACTCACAAGAGAGGAGAGTGTGTTGAGTAGATGGAAAGAGTATTTTGACAGGCTGATGAATGAAGAGAATGAGAGAGAGAGAGAAGGTTGGATGATGTGGGGATAGTGAATCAGGAAGTGAAACAGATTAGCAATGAGGAAGTAAGGACAGCTATGAAGAGGATGAAGAATGGAAAGGCTGTTGGCCCAGATGACATCCCAATGGAAGCATGGAGAAATGGCAGTGGAATTTTTAACTAGATTGTTTAATGAAATTTTGGAAAGTCAGAGGATGCCTGAGGAGTGGAGAAAAAGTGTTTTGGTACCTATCTTTAAGAATAAGGGTGATGTGCAGAGCTGCAGTAACTACAGAGGGATAAAATTGATCAGTCACAGCTTGAAATTATGGGAAAGAGTAGTAGAAGCTAGGTTAAGAAGGGAGGTGATGAGTAGTGATCAGCAGTATGGTTTCATACCAGGAAAGAGCACTACAGATGCGATGTTTGCTCTGAGAGTGTTATTGGAGAAATACAGAGAAGGTCAGAAGGAGTTGCATTGTGTCTTTGTAGACTTGGAGAAAGCATATGACAGGGTGCCTAGAGAAGAGTTGTGGTATTGTATGAGGAAGTCGGGAGTGGCAGAGAAGTATGTAAGAGTGGTACAGGATATGTACGAGGGTAGTGTGACAGTGGTGAGGACTGCAGTGGGAGTGACAGATCCGTTTAAGGTGGAGGTGGGATTACATCAAGGATCAGCTCTAAGTCCTTTCTTATTTGCAGTGGTGATGGACAGGTTGACAGATGAGATCAGACAGGAGGCCCCGTGGGCTATGATGTTTGCAGATGACATTGTGATCTGTAGTAAGAGTAGGAATCAGGTTGAGGAGACTCTGGAGAGGTGGAGATATGCTCTATAGAGCAGAGGAATGAAGGTCAGCAGGGCTAAGACAGAATATATGTGTGTAAATGAGAGGGAGGGTAGAGGAATGGTGAGGATGCAGGGAGTAGAGTTGGTAAAGATGGACGAGTTTAAGTACTTGGGATCAACAGTTCAGAGTAATGGGGAATGTGGAAGAGAGGTGAAGAAGAGAGTACAGGCAGGGTGGAATGGGTGGAGAAGAGTGTCAGGAGTGATTTGTGACAGACGGGTACCAGTAAGAGTGAAAGGGAAGCTCTACAAGAGGGTAGTGAGACCAGCTATGTTATATGGGTTGGAGACAGTGGCATTGACAAAAAGGCAGGAGTCAGAGCTGGATGTGGCAGAGTTAAAGATGTTAAGATTTGCACTCGTTATGACTAGGATGGATAGGATTAGGAATCAGTATATTAGAGGGTCAGCTCATGTTGGACAGTTTGGAGACAAAGCAAGAGAGACGAGATTGCGTTGGTTTGGACATGTGCTGAGGAGGGATGGTGGGTATATTGGGAAAAAGATGCTAAGGATGGAGCTGCCAGGTAAGAGGAAAAGAGGAAGGCCTAAGATAAGGTTTATGGACGTGGTGAGAGAGGACATGCAGGCAGTTGGTGTGACAGAGCAAGATGCAGAGGATAGGAAGAAATGGAAAGAGATGATCCACTGTGGCGACCCCTAATGGGAAAAGCCGAAAGATGATGATGAATAGATTTGTGGTGTACAGCTGAAATTTGGAACATAAGTAGAATACATACATAGTACACAGGTACAGTACATACATTGTACATTAGCCAATGTTTGTGAGTAAGACTGAAAACTATTATCAAGTACTTTAAGTTTAGTATGTGTACCTTATCTGCTTTCACTAGCCTGGGGAGCAGTCATGGCACTGCCAACTTTGCTTGAGATGTTGTCTAATGAAGTTTTTAAAGGAGGCTTTGGACAATGTGGTTTGTTATAACAGTAAGATTCTTATATCTTAACTTTATGTGCTATCAAAATGGATTCTAAGAAATTCCCTTGTAAAGCTTAATTCATGAGGTGAATTTCTTGAAATCCATTTGTCAAAGCCATAGCAAACAGGCAATCTGGCTATGACTGGTCATAATCTTTTGTATTGTTCAGTGTTGCTATATATGTATATATAAGTTTCCTTTCATTTCTTCAGACAGGATCTCAGCTAAAGTAAGTTTTGGAGCATTTCTTAAATTGTATTAGTTTGAATCTTGCTTTGTTGGTGGTCAAACTGTGTGTTCGACAGAGTGTGCCTTTATCAGTGTTTGTCATTCACTTATACTGATAACTGGGGATTTACAGTCAAGGACAGGGAATGGACTTTAGGTTTAGGGGAAGGGAGTGTTAGGATTAGGGAGTGGAATGGGAATGTTAGGGTTTGAGACTTATCAGGGGGTTAGGTTTTAGGCAGCATGAGCAGAGTCTTAGGGTTAGGGCTCAGTCCGGGAGTTTAGGTAACAGGAGGAGAATCTTAGGGTTAGGGAGTGATTAGGGAGTTTAGGTTTAGGGAGCAAGATGAGTTTGTGGGGTTAGGAAGCAATGGGGGAGTTTAGATTTTAGGGTGTGGGAATGGAGTTTTGGGTTAAAGAGCAATCAAGTTGTTTAGATTTAGAGAGTGGGAGGAGAGTCTTAAGGTTAGAGTCAGGATTATGGGAAGGCTATGTAGTTTGGTAAGACTGGGTTGTGGGAAGGTTATGTAAGTTGAGAGGGTCAGGGCAGATGCAAGTAACTAAATTTTGTCAGGTTTACCCTTGGTCAACATCTGTTTAGTCAACAAAATTTGGTTGACTACAGAGATGGTCGACAGGTGTGTGAGAGCGCACAATTCTCAGGGTTGGAAGATATGCCCTTTCCCCAACATTGTGTGATCTTTTAGCATATATAATTAGCAGGAAGTGTGGGTGCTGCGGGGTGGGCTTGCACCCTGCAAAAACAATATTTTCATCTAATGTTTGACTTAAGATTTTGCATGCGTTGAGGTTCTTGCTCAGCACATGTATAGAAGCATGTCAACATTCACATTGTCACACGTTTGTGTTTGATGTTTTGATGGTTAATGTTTGGGTATTTCGACTACTTTCAGTATACCCATACACACACACACACACAGTTTCACTGTAGTTGCAAGTAGATACACTTCCTTTGTTTTCTCATAAGGGGCTGACTATAAGAAAACACAAGTAGCTACACTTCCTGTGTTTTATTATAGTCAGTCCCTTATTTTATGCTAGTTTTCTTTCATTCCATGTATCTTTACTTAAGAGTTAAAATCATCTGCCAAAATGATATCACCATTAACGTGCAAAACGGGCCGAATTATTTAATCAACAGAAAAAAGTGTAGCCAGTAATATATCTTTACTGAGATGCATACATGTTTGTAGTTGCAATTTTAGTTCTCTCTTTACTGCCAAGAATGCCTGGATTGCTAAGACACTCCCACCTGGTTTTATTATATGTTTTAATCCTATTTCTTAGAAAAAATGCCTTATAGAACATTCTTCAATATTCGTATGCCACCAAACTACCACCTACTTCTGCCTTGATACCTTTATCAGCCTTTTACCTTGTTGAATACATTAAATCTAGAAGCTGATATAATTTCCATTATTATATTCTTTGTTTTTCCTGACATAATTATCACATTGTAAATACCTAACTGTCACATTGTTTTATCTGTGGTAGTTTCCTCAACTCTGACATACTGAGCTTCCTTTGTTTTTATTTATCTCTGCCTCCAGACCTTGTCATCCTCTGTCATATGTTTCTAATAATTTCCTTCCATTGTATCGTCACTTTTATTTGTTACTACATCATATTTATTTTGTGGTGCATAATATTCATATATCATTTTCCTTTTTTATATATCACTATATGTTACATAGCCTAGTACCAACCTATGAACCTATCAGCCCTAGGGCCTATACAAGCCTAGCCATAACAATTCCCTGGCTATTTCTTCCCGCACTATTTACTTCCCTGGACCCCTGTCTAGCAGGGCGACTGACGTGATCCCTGGGGTGAATTTCCTTTCTCCCATCCAATCGTCAAGGTTTCTTTTGAAGAGGACCAAAGAGGCACTCTGCTTGACATGTATGGGCAATCTATTCCAGAGTATGGGGAGTCTCTGGGTCAGGAACCTATCCCTCCAGCATGTTTTGTTTATTGTGATGACAAGGTTTACATCCCTGGAGCGTGTGGCTCTGAGGGATTGGGATTTCTTTAAGTGTAGCATGTCCAACAGCTCTGGGTTTGACATGGCCTTGTATGTTAAGCAAAGATCGCCTCTGAGTAGGTGATATGCGACAGAGTATAGCTGGAGTTTTTTAAGGCGGTCAGCGTAGGGCATCTGCTTTAGGCCTGTGATTCTTTTAGTGAGGTATTTCTGTGGCTTTTCCAGTTGTTGCAGATGTCTTGAGAGGTACATACCAAACGGGGCATTGTATTCTATAATGGGTCTAATGAGGGATGAGTACAGTGGGACAATGACCTCCTTTTTTCTGGATGAAAAGCCCTTAGTGATGAGATGTGCCACATAGAAGGATTTCCTGACTGTTGTGGTGATATGGTTATCGAAGGTGAGACCACTGTCCACCTGTGTCCCTAAGTCTCTTATCAAACTTTCGGTGTTTAGTGTACTGCCACCTATATGGTAATTCACGGATACATGTTTTTTCCCAAAGGGGATAACTATACATTTCTTGGCATTGAGCTTGAGCCCATGGCTCTGGCACCAAGCATCTTTTTCTGTAAGGCCCTTTTGTAGAGTATCCACATCATTTGGGGATTCAATAATGGCTCCCAGTTTGCAGTCATCTGCAAACTTTGTTATCCAGAGTCCCTTAGTGTTGGCCTGTACTTCAGAGAAGTAGATGCCAAACAAGAGCGGTCCCAGGACTGAACCCTGAGGTACTCCACTTGTCACTTGTCTGGAGCTGGATTTGGAGTCGGCTACTTTTACAGTGTGGGGTCTATCAGTAAGCCAGTTAGCAGCCCATTGGGTGACGTAGGGATTAATGCCCAGCTTAGTAAGTTTATCTATGATTCCAGAGTGAGGGATGGTGTCAAAGGCCTTGGCAAGGTCTAGATAGGCTGTGTGGACCACCTTACCCTTGTCCATGGCTCTGGAGACTGATTCGAAGAAGTTAGTCAAGTTCAGGAGACAAGATCAGCCCTTCACGAACCCAAACTGGGTGGGGTCCAGTGTTTGAAGGTTGCCAATGTTTTGTTTATAAGTTCCATGATAATACGCTCCATGGCCTTGCAGATAAGGCTTGTCAGACTGATGGGACAGTAGTTTCTGGGATCCAAGGTGGATCTCCCCTTGTGGAGTGGGATAACTGTAGCTGTGCACCACTCAGTGGGCACGAAACCTGAGGTGAGGCTATGATTAAACATGACATTTAGGTGAGGTGCCAGTTCATATTGTAGTTCATGTAGTACACAGCCCGGGATGTCATCTGGTCCCATGGATGCTGTATTCTTCTTTGGAGAGTGCGTTTTTTACCTGTGTGGCCGTTATTACCGGAATTTGGCAAACTTCCGGTATTGAGATGGGCCATTTAGGGGGTGAGAGGGGGTGAAGTTGGCACTGAATCGTTCTGCCAGGATATTGGCAATATCCTTGGAATCAGACAAAAATGCAGTCACCTGTTGTAGCAAGCTCTAGCTATACACCAGATTATATAAACTCAAATAAGAGAATTTTCGTGCCAGCACCAATAAAAAGCGAACAACAATGTTTTTTGTTCATTGTCGTTCGCTTTTTATTGGTGCTGGCACGAAAATATATAGCTAGAGCTTGCTACAACAGGTGACTGCATTTTTGTCTTTTTTCAACTGTTTTTGTGGTCGTGGTCAATTTTGGAATATCCTTGGAATCAGTATATTTAATGCCATTCTGTTTTAGTTCAGAGCAGATCTGAGCATTGCCATTTAGATTCTTGACATAGTTATAGAATGTCTTGTTGTTGTCTTTGGAATCTTTGGCAATTTTATTTTCGTAACTAGCTTTGGAGGATTTTATGAGGGATATCAGTTTCTTACTGAGGCTGGTAAGGAAGTTTTTTGCATCCTGGGATTTTCCTCTTTTCTGCAACAGTTTCTTCCTTTTGTTGTAAAGTTTGTTTATGGCAGGGGACCACCAGATTGGCTTCTTTTTTTTGGATGAGAGCATCTTGGTTCTATTTGGGATGGCACGATTTATGCATGAATGGATGTGCTCGTACAGTGCCTTAGTGTAGGATTCAGCAGTTGAACTTTCAGCTCCCGTCTGCATTGGTGTCATGAAGTTTGTCACTTCTGACTTGAGTAGCATGAAGTTGGCTTTGGAGAATTTTTTTATGGAGGTTTCCTTACTGGGGGGTGGAGATGGGATGTGGATGTTAAGGGTGATTAGCTTATGGTCAGACGTGACTAACGAGGGGGTGACCATAGGTGTGGAGCATCGATTTCCCATGTTGGTAATGACCAGGTCTAGGATATTGGAGCCCCTGGTGGGACTATGGATTAGTTGATCCAGGGCGTTGGAATTTATGAATTCCAAGAACCGTTGGGCAAAGGTGTTGGTACATGAGTAGCTTTCCCATTTAATGGCAGGGTAGTTAAAATCACCCATTATTAGGGTGTTTGGTTCTATCTTACTATCTCTACATTATCTTGTAAATTAGCTAGTCTCCTCAACCAAATGAGTTCACCATCAACAATGAAGTCTAGACCTTTACTGTGTATTTGTTATTCAGGTAAGTACCTTTTATCAGTACTAAATGTTATGCTATTTCTCTTCTGTTACACCGTTTGTGCCTATGTCTTTCTTCAGGTAACTGTTTTAAATCTCAGGATCCACTATAGTGAATCTCATAATGCTGCAACTTAATGATAAAATATCCAGACTTACATATGTGAAGTCCAAGTTCGCCATTTTGCAGAATATTCTCTTTTCTCCAAGTTATGGTAATTCTGGAGTTGGTATATATACATTTGGGTGGTGTAAGGGGCTTGTTTCCCACATTAGGGGTGCATGGGATCCCCTCTGCAAAAAAAAAAGTTTTTAGGAAATTAGCAATGTTCGATATTCATGCTTCTCCTGCATTTTTGGTCTTTTTTTTCTGTTTGTCAGTACTCTGCATTTCTAGTGGTGACATTTCAATAGGTGACCCTTTCTTCGACATATAATGTGCCCTAATTTCTATTCCATCAACACTTTTTGATTTATCCAAGCCTGTTACAAATGTTCATAATGATGCACCACATATTAAACACTAGCACAGTGTATGTGATGATGCTGGAAAGGTTAAAGTATATAGTTTGTCTGCTGTATATATGTATATATCACTTTGACTAAGTATAGCAATAATTGATTAGGAAATGTATAAAAATTAGCTGAAGGCATAAAAGAGGCATTTTATGTGTCATTTTCAGACCATGGTGTTTTGAAACCAGTGCACGGAGAGAGAAGAAGCGGATAGGCAGATTAATACATGTTTAAGACAAAGGGAGAGAATATAGGCTTTTAGGAAGCCAGGGATGAGTTATCATATTAGTACAATTTTATGAGGGAATTTTATGATAATTAATGTTCCGCGGTGGTAAGAATGGACACATATGTGAATGATTTTCCAAAAGTCTGAGTATTTATTGTGCTTGTAATTAATTATAAACAAAGAACTATGGAATTATCTCCCCAGCAGAATTAAAAAATGCCAAAGAGGTAAAGAATTCAGGTCAGAATTACTGGTGCTTCATCAAAAATCAGCTTTATGCCCATGCTGTATACAACCCACTATTAAATAATAAAAAACAACTGTAGCCCCTGCATTTAGATGCACGCTTGTGCGCACGTGAGCACGCACAAACACAGACACATTCACACAGACATACACATAAACTACTTTCAACACAAGCATATCCTATAATATTCTGTCTTAATCTATGTAAATATTGCAAATAGTAATGCAATGGCATATTACTAACAATGCGGTGGTGCATTGAATGTTTCATTGCGTTTTCTCTGTTAGTCACGATTACCTATATTTAAATGTATTTTGTATTTGACTTGTCTAATTTTCTGTCTATGTATATCACTCATTCCTGATTTTTGTCATGTATGTGGATTTTTTGTTCATCTAGTCTGTAGCTGACATGGGTCCATTTGGATCATTCCACTGCCCCTATTAACAAACAGTATGGAGGAAGGAAGGGAGAGATGATGGAAGGAAGAAAGAAAGGAAGGAAGATGGGGGTTATGAAGAGATGCTGATGGTACAAATAAAGTTAATATGGAAAGATAAAAGGAGGTCCAGAATAGTGGTTAATAAAAACATAAAGATGTTAACTAAAATTTTATAAAATGGGTAGAATAGGTAGTAACCTGCATATTGAATTCAATACTAATAATTCAGGTCTGACCATAAGCTAATCACCCTTAACATCCATATCCCACCTCCACCCCCCAGTAAGGAAACCTCCACAAAAAACTTCTCCAAAGCCAACTTCATGCTACTCAATTCAAAAGTGACAAACTTCATGACACCTACGCAGATGGGAACTGAATGTTTGACTGCCGAATCCTACACTAAGACATTGTTCCTGCATATCTACTCATGCATGAATCGTGCCATCCCAAATAGAACCAAGATGCTCTCCTCCAAAAAAAGGAAGCTAATCTGGTGGTCCCCTGCCATAAGCAAACTTTACAACAAAAGAAAGAAACTGTTGCAGAAAAGAGGAAAATCCCAGGATGTAAAAAACTCCCTTACCAGCCTCAGTAAGAAGCTGAGATCCCTCATAAAATCCTCCAAAGCTAGTTATGAAAATAAAATTGCCAAAGATTCCAAAGACAACCACAAGGCATTCTATAACTAAGTCAGTAATCTAAATGGCAATGCTCAGATCTGCTCTGAGCTACAACAGAATGGCATTAAATATACTGATCCCAAGGATATTGCCAATATCCTGGCAGATCAATTCAGTGCCAACTTCACCCCCCTCTCACCCGCTAAACGGCCCATTTCAATACTGGAAGATTGCTAAATTCCGGTAATAATGGCCACACAGGTAAAAAATGCACTCTCTAAAGCTAAGTATACAGCATCCATGGGACCAGATGACATCCCAGGCTGTGTATTACATGAACTACAAAATGAACTGGCACCTCACCTAGGTGTCATGTTTAATCATCACCTCACCTCAGGCTTCGTGCCTGCTGAGTGGCACACAGCTACAATTATCCCACTCCACAAGGGGGAATCCACCTTGGATCCCGGGAACTACCACCCCATCAGTCTGACGAGCCTGATCTGCAAGGCCATGGAACGTATTATCATGGAACTTATAAACAAAGACATTGGCAACCTTCAAACACTGGACCCCACCCAGTTTGGGTACGTGAAAGGCTGAGCTTGTCTCCTGAACCAGACTGACTTCTTCGAATCAGTCTCCAGAGTCATGGACGAGGGTAAGGCGGTCCACACAGCCTATCTGGACCTCGTCAAGGCCTTTGACACCATCCCCCACTCTGGAATCATAGATAGATTTACTAATCTGGGCATTAATCCCTATGTCACTCAATGGGTTGCCAACTGGCTTACTGACAGAACCCACACTGTAAAAGTAGCCGACTCCAAATCCAGCTCCAGACAAGTGACAAGTGGAGTACCTCAGGGTTCAGTCCTGGGACCGCTCTTGTTTGGCATCTACTTCTCTGAAGTACAGGCCAACATAAAGGGACTCCGGCTAACAAATTTTTCAGATGACTGCAAACTGGGAGCCATTATTGAATCCCCAAATGATGTGGATACTCTACAAAAGGGCCTTATAGAAACAGATGCTTGGTGCCAGAGCCATGGGCTCAAGCTCAATGCCAAGAAATGTATAGTTATCCCCTTTGGGAAAAAACATGTACCCTTGAATTACCACATAGGTGGCAGTACACTAAACATAGAAAGTGTGATAAGAGACTTAGGGACACAGGTGGACAGTGGTCTCATCTTTGATAACCACATCTCCTCAACAGTCAGGAACTCCTTCTATGTGGTACAAATCATCACTAAGGGCTTTTCATCCAAAAAATAGAGGTCATTGTCCCACTGTGCTCATCCCTCGTTAGACCCATTATAGAATACAACACCCCATTTGGTATGTACCTCTCAAGACATCTGCAACAACTGGAAATGCCGCAGAAATACCTCACTAAAAGAATCACAGGCCTAAAGCAGATGCCCTATGATGACTGCCTTAAAAAACTCCAGCTATACTCTTGTTGCATATTGTCTACTCAGAGGCGATCCCTGCTTAACATACAAGGCCATGTCAAACCCAGAGCTGTTGGACATGCTCCACTTAAAGAAATACCAATCCCTCAGAGCCACACGCTCCAGGGATCTAAACCTTGTCATCACAATAAACAAAACATGGTGGGGGGATAGGTTCCTGACCCAGAGACTCCCCAGACTCTGGAACAGACTGACCATACATGTCAAGCAGAGTGCCTCTTTAGCCCTCTTCAAAAGGAACTTTGACGATTGGATGGGAGAAAGGAAATTCACCCCGGGGATCACATCAGTTGCCCTGCTAGACAGGGGACCAGAGAAGTAAATAGTGTGGGAAGAAATAGTCGGGGAATTGTTGTGGCTAGGCTTGTATATGCCCTGGGGCCAATAGCCTAGTACCAACCTATGAACCTATGAATAAATTAGGCAAGGAGGAGGATGATAAAAAATGTGGTTAATGGTGTTATTTATGATGTTAAATGGTAGATTACAGGATGACACTAGATGGAACTTTAAAAATGGATATAAAAAGTTATGCAACAATATTAGAGATATGTTTTTGAAAGTAATTTTGATATTTATTTATTTATTTTATAATATTGTAATATATATAATATGATATTTATTTATTTTATTTATTTATTTATTATTCATTTATATATTTATTATTCATTTAATAAATAAATAATATATATAAATAAAATAAAACTGAAATGTATGTCATTATTTAGTGACTTCAATCCTCAGTGATTTTTCAGAAAAAACACACATTTTATGAGGAAGAGACCAAAAATATGAGGCAAAAATCTGGATATTTTGCAAATGTCTGAATATTTGGGAATTATTTTGAAAGGTAAAATCAGGATTTTCCTGATACTTAACGGTGCCCCCCATACTGATAGAATAAGTATGTGTTTATGAAAACCTTGGCTACTTTAAAATAATCTTCCCTGCTGCACCCTGGAGTGGAAGATTAAGGGGCCCTGAGAAACAGCAGTGTAGTGCTAGGAAACATCTGAGCTACAGCATCACATGACTAGAATAAGGATATCAGAAGAAGGATCAGGAATACGTATGGACAGTACTGGGGGAGGGAGGTTACTACCGTATGCTGAAAGCAATTCATGTAGAAGATTGTTTCCCACTTTGAGGCAAATCTGGTTCCATTAGCCATAAGGTTGCCTCAGACTGAGGGGCAAACCCACTCAGTGAGTGGTCATATTGGAATACCATGATGGCACAGAATGAAGAAGTATCTGAATCACATCAGAGGTACATGACAGGTGGTCAGCAGTGAGAACTTGAAAGGCCATAAACTGAGTAAAAACCAAAAAAAATTGAAATATGCAGTACCATTATCTGAAATACTGTGCAACTAGATGCTCTTAATAAATATATGGAATGCCTTTGTTAGTAGAACCGTGTTTTAATCTTTATCTAAACATTTTTATTTCTTAAAAGCATGCCATTCCTGATGGAAATGTTTCATAATATTTAGATAGTTGATCAAAATGTTTAACATGTTAATGATATTTTTTGCCCTCTTTGAGTTTATTATGCATTTTTTCTAATTAAGCCTGTGTGCCTAACAATCTCCTGACACTATTATCTCTTAGCCTCTTTGACATTTGTATACTGTTGTCATTCATCTGTGTTGCTTCATTGATGGACACCACAGAAAGCAGTCCCTGTGGCATCAATATTAATTATGCTTAGCTTAATCCCAATCAACATAAAATCTCTTTATTCATTGTTTGCAGTTATACTGTTTCCTAAACATTTTCAAATGCTATTCTACTGGAATTTTTTGGAGGTGAGGTGAATTTAAAAATGTGAGTAGATGCTACTTATAATTTTTTATCCACTCCCATCCCATAACATGCATTAGGCAGCTCTTCACTGTGTTACCCCTGGTCAATTTGTGGTAGGTGTATGTGCCTTTCTTTACCAAATGTGGGAGAAAATTCCCAGACTAAAAAGATTCCACGGTTGCAAAAAACAGTTTTATTACTAACTGATGTTTCATCTGTCTGGACACGAGTCCTAGTTAATAGCTTACAAATGGCTTGAATAGGCAATGTGTGTACTATGCATGGCTGGTATTTTGTTTATTTGTTTAACACGCATTTAATATAATCTGATACACAGCTGCATCATTAGGATAAATGATCATCCTGGTAATGCTGAATCACTTGTATCTAATGACAAAGTAGGCTTCTGCCTACCTTTCAACCTCTAAATACTGGACAAAGCCAAAAATAATTTGGGGCCAAAGGCCCAAAGTTAGGGACATATTTTAAATATGGCTTTTATAAACTCAGAAAGTTGCTAGAATGACAGGTTATGCATTAACATGCATTCCTGGAGGATACAAAGTCTGAAAATCTAGTATCTGTCATTATAAAGAGACTTAATTCCTTAACATTTTGCCAGAAAAACATAACTTTTTTAAGGAGTAGGCCAAAAATGTTGAGCAAACTCTGGACATTCTGTGAAATTCTGCACAGCTGAAGAAATAGTTAGCAAACTGTATACAGAAGAGGTGCCACTTTGTAATTAACAGTCTGCATTAAGTGTAGTCACACTATTCATTAGTCACTGTCATGCCACTCTCAGGTACAGTAAACGTGTGACATGCCGAGAACTGAGGAACTGCTAACACGACGTGCAAGGATGCTGTAAGATTGAAACAGAAACTTGTGATGCTAATAGATCAGATGAGTATGTGTCTGTCTTCTGGGATTTAAGTATCCAAAAATTAATCTTGCAGCTGAGAGAAGTACTATGTTTAGCTAACGCTGACCTGCCATCTCATTCAATAGCATGCACAACGCCTTTGAAACCATGTGTAGGAACCACTGGTTCTAAGAAGGCATAGTGCCACCTTCTGGAGGATTCTGAGTACTAACAAAGTTAAACTACTTGAAGAGGTAGTTACCTACTTAGTCAGGCCTTATGATTTAAGTAGTCTGGGGTGGAAAAAAAATGTTATTGCATATTCCTTTCATACTGTATGTGTCCCTTTGCATGTTGTAACAAGGAGGGAGTACATGCTACTTATAATATATGAAGCAAGCCATGACAATTCATTCTGTATGTGTCTTGTTGATTAATACCAGGTGATCATTTTATCTTAGATGCTATGTGCCCTCTTATTATGGTCTAAAAAAAGCTGTGGAGTTTAGCTTCCCTGAAGCTTAACATATTGAAGGCTAACTTAATTATTCTATGTTCCATCTACCTTCCTTCTGTAGTGCAGACTAAATAAACCCCATCTCTCCCACAAGATACCAGACAAAACAGTTTTCACATATAAATGTAACTGGTGGCTTTCAGCACTCTAAAAACGCACAATAGACTAGTCTGTCCTTACAGCCCTTTTCCCTAAAACTTCAGTAATCTTACCTTGTTTGAATCCTTCAGTGACCTTCAGTTCATTTTATGGCATTGGTGCTATGGCTGCCCTACTGCTGTAATAGTCCCCTTCAGCTTTTACACTACAGTGTATTTGCTTGATGGCAGAAGAAATTTAAAGCCTATATAATCTGCTTTCTAAATGCATTTAACATTCTTCCCCTCGCTTCCCATTTACCCTTTGTCCACTTATCTCTTGCCCTTTTGAATGCTTCTATGGATTTCCCACCACCACCAGTTCTTATAGTAACCTTTGAGTAGTACACATTACAGAAGTGTGGCTGATAAGGACTGTTATGATTTCTCATGTGCCTCATTCCTGTAATAATCCATGAATCTCAGACAAGAATTTCAAAGAATATGTAAGGTTGTCATATATAGACATACTATGGAAAAGTCCCAGCAATCTGCTAATAGAGGCATTATTCCTTTTGTTTGTAGAGGTTGCCTGGCAAATACAAGTTGAGCAATGATCACCTATGTGCTTCTAAATGCAAAACATTCATTTCCTTGTACAGATTATAACTTCTCTTTGCTATGCAAAAGTCAGTAAGATTTATGTTTGTTTGACTGAAAGCATATGTTGGGGCCAATTCTATCCTTTATTTCTCAGCCTGAAACAGTGATATGAATCATACAGTAACAAACAAAGGACCTATAGTAATCATATACAGATTAAAGAGCTGCAACACATAAAGAGCTTGTGTGACTTGTTCTGAACTAGTACCAAATCATGTCTGGTTACATGACACTTTGAGGAAATGAAATATCTAAAGTGCATTTCTGACTTTATTTTATTGAGTAGTGGTATAGTGGTGGCTGAATGTGAACCACAGGCTCCAGTGCCCTCTTATTTGGCTTATCGTCCTCCTTTTAAGTGTTTTCCAAAGAATTGTGGCAGATGGAATAAAACTGTTGGTGAAATTTATAAACAAAGGGATAAACTTAGTTGGAGAAATACATGTTATAGTTAATGTGTTTGTACATGTACTGCAGCATTGCTTCACTGTGCTTAACCCTAACACACATATGACAGATATCCAGTGCTTTACTGTACAGCCAGTGCTTGAAGAACATTCTCGATTCAGAAATAAGCCCGTTCCTGATCAGATCATAAAGTAAGTACTTCATTTCTTATTTTATAAAGATTAAGCATTAATTCTGATATAATGTATGATTCTTTTTCTTTAGTCACCATATTTTCAGGTTTTGTTTTGGGTCATCAGAAAGCATGAATATGTTATAACCTTCCAATCTCTAGTTGCAGGTAATTAAGTTTTAGACAATTCCTGTTGTATTGTAAATTTATTGTTCAAGCAGAGTTTACCAAGCTTGCTGATAACTACCAGCTCGGTACTGTTACTTGACATCCACTGATACTAAATAGCTCCAGCAAGGACTGGAATAGGTATATACCTAGTATATTGAAACCACAGTTCCAGTAAGGGTAGACTGTGTGCATACCTGGTGCACTGAAAACACAGATCCAACAAGGGCTGCAGTATTCACATACCTGGTGTACTGCAAGCACAGCTCTAGCAAGGTTTGGAATATGCATATACCTGGTGTAATGAAAGCACACTTCCTGGAAGGGCTGAAATATGCACATACCTTGTGTACTGAAAGTAAGCACACCTCCTGGAAGGGCTGTAATATGCACATACCTTGTGTACTGAAAGCACAGCTCCAACAAGGGTTGGAATGTGCATATACATGGTGTACTGAAAGCACAGCTCCAGGAAGGGATGGAATATGCACATACCTGTTGTACTGAAAGCACAGTTCTAATAATCGCTATAGTATGGACCTGGCATACTGAAAGCACAGCTCCATCAATGACTGGAATATGCATGTACCTGATGTAGGGAAAGCACAACTCCAACAAGGGCTGGAATATGCACATACCTGGTGTAGGGAGAATACAACTCTAGTAAGGGCTGGAATATGCACATATCTGGTGTACTGAAAGCATGGCTCCAGCAAGGATTGGGACATGCACATACTTGGTGTAGTGAAAGTACAGCTGCAGGAAGGACTGGAATATGCACATACTGAATACACTCCAGCCTCAAAGTAAAAGCAAAACAGTGCAACGTGTTAGAGTTCAGAAGAAAAAGTTGCTTCCACCTCTAATGTTGTAAGTGGTACTCCTATTCAGACAGACATGGTCATAAGACACCTAGATATTCATGTGCACAGTTCTCTTTTATTTGATCACCATGCTTCTACAGTACTCAGGAAGTCATTCTGTCTAGCCCAGTTAGTTCCCAAGTGAATATTTTCAGGATTCAAAAAAGTCATCCTTCTACTGTATTCTTCCTTTATCATCTCCATCATCCAGTACAGTGCCCCCTTTGGTATGTACAAATCCAAGTCTATTGATCAACTGTAAAAGGCCTCAAAGATTTCTAACCAAGAAAATTAAAAGCTTATATCCATCAATAATCTAAATAGATTTGCATGAGTGTCCTTAAACTTAGTAGCCTACTGGCTGCTCCGAGTCATGAAAGAACCATTCCTGAGTGCCCTGCTACTACTTCTCAAACTTAGTGACTCTACATATACCCACACTAAGTGTGTAAATCTTTCCCAACTAAACAAGGCTCACTGGAGTGATCAGTTGCTAACTCAGTATATATTCTTAACTTAATGTATAAGTTACCACTACAGGTCAAGCAAAGAGCTACTTTTACTACCTTTAAGACTAGTATTGATGATTGGATGGGTCAACACAAATGTACACGGTGGTTATTATTTACATCTCTGCCTCAGTTGGGAGGTAAACACTATTAAATGATTGTAAAGAGTGGCAAAACTGTTTAAGTATGTCTATTTAAAGGTGTTTATTGCTAGTTATCTTGTGGTCCCTATGATCGCTTCCATAGTATTGTTTGTATGTCCTTGTGTAAAGAAAATAGGAATTGTTATTAATCAGTTTACATCTGGGATAACATTGTTTTTATAGCATGACTTCAATGTATGTTAGATAAAAATAAATGTTGTTAGTCACTAATGTGTGTATCTTTCGCTATGACTCTGAGAATTCTAATAGATTGAAAACTTGTGACTGGGAAATCCATCAACAAAGAAACTCTGTTTTCTCCCCTTCCCTGATTTGATGTGGCCTAAGAGTTTGTTTATATAGAAAAAGGGGGGAGTAAAGCCCACAGAATACCCACAGCCAGTATTAAGCATTTAGAAGAAACCAGAGGGTGTTTCTGGTCAAATTTTGCTATAACAAGTTTTCGGTCTAGGAATTGCTGAAATATAATGAAGCCATGTGTATATTTGTACACATCTCAGGGAAAGGAGAAATCCATACAAGTCCACATATATGATCTTCTACAGAAAAAAAAAGAGTAGTCATACACTAGTGATTGCATATAAAGGTATTGATTACTATTGCCTTGCAAACAAGCATGGCAAAGAGGTATAAAATAATATAACAGAGACCACAAATCCATAAAGTAATAGTTTCCTGAATAGACAGGAAAATACTGGTACAGACTGCTGTTTTGTGAAGCAAAAGAATATATATAAATCACCTATTCTGGGAGTCTGACAAAGGGAAAAAAACAGTGCCTCATACTAGTTTTAATATAGCCCGAATGTGCTTTCAACCCGCTTTCTTCTGTTTGCATTTCTAGTTAAACATTTCCAGGTACAAACTTCCTGTTTATCGAGATGCCAACTTCTCTAACAAACATGGCCATAAACCTCCTTTTATGCATCTTTTTTGGAATAATTGCTTATTAACAACTATTTCTGTGGGAATTTTGTCTAGGTAAAAAAAATGTAGCTATTTGTTTTAAAGAAACAATGCTAGTTATACTATTTTCAGCCATGCTGTATTTACATTGTATTGTGTCATTTCAGTTTTACAAGATTTTGACACATCATGGAAAACAAAAGACATAACTACATTATAGTGTGTGTGTGTGTGTGTGTGTGTGTGTGTGTGTGTGTGTGTGTGTGTGTGTGTGTGTGTGTGTGTGTGTGCATCCATGCATGTGCAGAGCCATAGATTGTATATGTCGCATCCACTGCCCATTCCTGATATAGTACCCCCATCTCCTCAACTCTTAAGTGCAGAGCGCAAAAAATAAATAAATAAATAAAATGTGTAACTTACACAGCTGCAAGCCAAATGGTGCATTGATACACTTCTGCCAATCAACTTCAGCTTCCTACAGTTGATCCATGCCCCACTCTCTCAAAAAAACACTCTTCATACCATACAAGTGTGGTGCAAAAATTGTGGATATGAATTACATGAAAATGTATGTAAATGTGAACATGCTTGCCCAGCTAAGGTGCAGCACTGCTGTCTGTGCACACGTTAGCATAGTACTGGAGTAGTTTGTGATGTTCTGTGGAGCACCTATGCACATAAACATGACATACACAGCAGAGTCGTAGCTGCCACAGTAGAAAGCCAATTGGTGTATTGGTACATTTGCACCAATCGACTTCCTATATCCTTAACCAACCCATGCACCCTCAGCTCTGCAAAAAAAAAAAAAATTAGCTAACACAGTAGCAAGTTGTACTAATCAGCTTCCTACTACCTACTAACTACAGCCAATCTATGCAACCCTCCCTCAGAAAAAAAAGTACTTTGGCTTACACTGTAGCAAGCCAATTGGATTCCTATAGCTGATCAACACACCCTCAGCTTTTCACACAAAGAGAAAAAGAAAAAAAAAAAGAAATGCTGGTACTAAAAAGTAATGAAGGCAGTGCACTTTTCATTTGCACCTTCTAACACTGTGTGTGTGTGTGCGTGTGTGTGTGTGTGTGTGTGTGTGTGTGTGTGTGTGTACTGAAGTTAGTCTAAACTGGAAACATTGACTGCTAAAGGTCGAAAAAATGACACTCTAATGCATATGTTCCAAGGCACAACCTCAAACCATACAAAATATACGAATTCTAAGATTGCACAATCCCTGGAGAAAAGGCATATTTCCCAACTTTGGGGATTGTCATTCTTGTACAACTGTCAACCAAAAGTTTTGTTGACCAATGTGTGTTGACAGAATATATGTTGACATTTGGAAGTTTCACTTATGAGCATTCCAATATATAAATATATTTCTATTTATTTATTCTTTTGTTGGCCAGGTTAGTCCTACTAGGCTAGTAGCCTCTTTTCCGGGGATACCTGAAGTAGTATTTATATTACTAGGGGAAATTTGTCCAGGACATCAGGGAACTTCTCTACTCATCATTGTTGTGAGCGAGACCCATTTTTGAGGGGCATGTCCTGTTTCCGTTTCAGGTGTAGAGGTGGCCTGGACAAATAGGGAGGAAGAAGGAGAGAGAAGAAGATGACAAAGTGGTGAAAGAAATGAAGGATAAAGCAGATACTGAGACAGGAGAATGCGTGCAGGATTTTGAGGAAATGTTTCATAGAAACCTGTTTGATGGAGATAAGTCAGCAAATGATGGATGTATAATTACAACCCTCCAGTCGAGAGAGTTGTTGGATGATTTACTTAAATAAATAGTGGTGCACAGTGAGCCAGAAAATGATAGAGATGTTTCCTGGGGGGACATTATGGAGAAAATACCAAAGTAGGCTGCAGAGACAATCCTGAAGAATAGTGGTGAGAAGGAAGAGAAAACATATGCAGAGAAAGTAAAATAATGCAAAGTGGAGTAGCAGAAATGAAGGCAGAAGAAAATGAAAAACGAAAGTATGTGGTAAGGATTCAAAGTAAAGAAGAAAAAATTGATAGGTATGAAGTGTATGACAATTTAATAACCCAGTTGAGTGTAAGAGCACAAGCTAAAAGCTTATATTCTTATTAATAAAGAGACATTTTGTGACATTGTATTTGACTGTTTTTTCAATGGAAAAGTTTTTTGGAGAATATGAAAACAAGAAAGACCGTAACCCATGGAATTTTTACATGATAAAAGCATTTAACAGGGAAACAAAAAAAAGTCATGTACCATTTCCAACAGAGGTAAAAAAAAAGACTTTGAAAGTTCATTTGAAAACTTCATGTTTTACTGAACTGGTGGCTGGGATTGCAACATTGTGTTAAATTATACATATATCAAGTATGATAAATGTGGATACTGGGGACAACCTAAAATGTGTTTTTCTGCAAAAGAAGAACTGTGAAAAAAGAAAATGTTATATTTGTGGGGAAATTAAACATAATGCAAAAAATGTGAATTGAAATTTTATAAATGTGACAAAATTGGACATTTATGGATGGAGTACAAACATGAACATAAGAGTAAGTAAAAATAAAAAGAGAGAAGAAAATGAACAAAGAGAAGAAATGTTAGGAGTAGTAGAAAAAGAAGAAACATCAGATGAGAAAAAAATAATAGAGAGGACAGAAGAAGGTTCAGAAATAAGTGATGAAGAACACATAAATAGGAGGTAGTAGAATGAAAAACACTCTATTTTTAAAGAAAATTTAAAGGTATAAGTAATAAGTACAAAAGAAAAAGAAAGGCAATGGATAACAAAATGTATGTAGCTAATGATTGGGGCTTGGTATAATGTTTAAGGTGTTTGACTCACAGACATGAGGTACACTATTTGATTCAAACCATGGGGAAGTAAATTGGGTAGGCTTAGAATAGCCTATTAAAAGAGCTAGCCTACTAATTAGATATGACCTTATGAAACCATGAATTTCAAGAGAAGAGAAAATGAAAATTTTAGAGTGCATTCTGTAAATAAGATTAGTATTAAGAATATCGTAAGAAGGATGGGAATTTTGGAGTGGTGTAATACATGTGATATAGATATAATTATATTAGTTTTTAAAAAAGAAAGCAACAAACAGAGAAACTATGGGGAGGAAAGATAATCTGGAATTTGGGAAAAGAGGTATTCTGGAATAGCCGTATTCTTTAGAAATACAGTAAAGATATTAGATGTAACTTTAGCAAAAATGAGATCAACCATTGTAGATTTAATAAGAGTATAAAAATAGCCACCAACCAACCTACCCAAATGAGAGAGTCCAATAAAGATTAAAGGCAAGAAAATAGTTCCACCAATACAAATGGACTCAAAAATGGCCAAGTTCCCCAGTAATGAGTTTTGAATAAGCTGTTTTTTATACTGGAGAACTTGGTAGTTTTTGAGTCCATTTGTATTGGTGGAACTATTTTCATTGTAGATTTAAATGCAAAGAGCAAGTATTTAGAATTATAACATTATATGCTTATACTAATTGTAAAGAAATGGAAGGTTTATTTCATCAGATTTTAGACTATGTAGTGATAAATATGAGTATGATAACAATAGGAGACTTTAATTATGATTTAAGAGGCAAAAATAAAGGAAATGATATAAGAAAATGTTAGAAGTTATAAGATATGGTAAGTTAGAACTTTGGGACAAAAATTCACAGACTTACAAAAGGGATGTGTATAGAAGTAGAGATTATTTTATAGTATCAGAAGGTTTAGTTATAGGAGAACAAGAGGTGGTTGGAGCAGAGTTTTCTGATCTTGCAATATGGCTAGAGATAAAGGAAACAAGGAATATATAAAATTAGCCAAAAGGAATAAAAAAGGATAAACAAGAAAGCATGGAATAAAGAAGGAAAGAGATTAGTAATACAGTTATGGAAAGATCATATTACTGTGAGAACATTTTATAAAAAACGGTCTGAATGGTGGACGATATTTAAGGAAAAATATAAAAAATGTTTTTACAGTGGCATTTTAATGTGAGAAAAGTAGAGAAAGAAAAATATAAAAAAACATATAATAACACATTGGAAGATTTAGACCAGAATGTTCTTTGACAAAGAAAAATATTTATATGAAAGAAATCAAGAAAAAAATAGAAGCATTGTTATATAAGCAAAGATATTTTTATAAGGAAAAAGAGAAAAAGTACTGAGTTACTTAGACAGATTATTAAGGGAAAATGGTAATATAATGAGAGAAATAGAAAACATAAAAGGAGAGAAATAGAAAACATAAAAGGAGAAACAGAAAGGACTCATGAAATGATTTTAAGTAACATAGTACAATGTGTACAAGAAATGTTTAAAGGAAAAAAGAAAATAGTGAAAAAAAAACACGGAAAGTAAAAAAGGTAACAGAAAAAGAGAATAAAGAGCTGGAAAAGGAGATTTCTTTAAATGAGCTAGATAAAGTATTAGGACAAGTAAATATAGCTTCTTCTTCCAGACCAGATGAAATAGGGTATGAAATGTATAAAAATTTAAGGGACTGGCAAAAAAAAAATAAAGATTTTAAATGAGTGGTTAAATGAAAGTTTTATGTATAAAGAATTATGTAGTAGAATTCTTAAATTCATATGGAAGAAGGAAGATAGAAGACAGTTAAAGAACTGGAGACCAACTGTATTGAATAATAATTATTATAAGTTCTTTATAAAAATAATACAAGAGATTTAAAACTGAAATGGAAAATATTATAGAAGATAGCATTTATAGTATAAAGGAGAAGGGTTAACAAGAATTATTAATGATAGTTACAGAAATTTTGGATGATATTATGAACAGAAAAGAAGAAGTGAAAATCATAATAAGAGACCTTAGTAAGGCATTTGACACAATAGGACATGAAATCTTATGGGTAATAATGAAAGAATATAACATAAGTGAGAAAGTCAGGAAATTATTTATGTCAGCATATAGTAATAATAAAGTAAAAATACTTGTAAATGGCTGGTTAAACCAATAGGTACATATAAAGAGTGATGTAAGACAGGAATGTTCAATGTGTTATGTACTTTTTGCATTAGTTATGAATGTGATAGTATGTGAAATAAATTATAAATGAAGGAGGTGGGGTATATAACACCTGAAGGGTTAAGAATTCCAGTTCTGTTAACATATGCAGATGATATTATAATAATTGTAAAAAAAAGCAAAATTTGGATAAAAAGTAATAATTTGCACAAATGAGTGTCTAGAGATGATTGGGATGCTTTAAATAAAGAGAAAAGTAAAGGTTTAGGTGATGTAGTAAAGACTGGGGGAGTATATGTTCATAAGTTCATAGGAGGTAATTAAGCTAGTGGCCCTAGAGCCCTTACAAGCCTAAGCATGTTAATCCTGAGCTGCCTCAGTTGTTCTTGGTTAGATGGATGTAATTCACAGAGTGAGTCTATGATAAAAAACAAATACCCCTGTCCGTGAGGGACATGGGTGCCACCTTCTGGGGTGAATTTGCGGTCTCTCATCCATTTGTCCAAATTGTGTTTGAATAGGGTCAGTGAGGAGCTCTGCTTCACATGCATTGGAAGTTTATTTCAGAGTACCGGCAATCTCTGGAAGATATATCTGTCTCTCCAGCACATTCTGTTAATGTCACAGGCTAGGTTAAGATCCCTAGAGTGAGTGACTCTTGTGCCATTTGACATGTGGGTGTGCAACATTTCCAATAGAACAGGGTCAGAGACTGCCCTGTAGGCTAGACACAAGTCGGCTCTCAGCACCCTAAGATACAGAATACAGTGACAGGGCTTTCAGTCTATCCATGTAAGTCATGGTTTGGAGGCCCTGTATTTTTTTGCTGAGAAACCTCTTGGCCTCTCCAGCTGCTGCAGGTGTCTGGTGAGGTGCAAGCAGAAGGGAGCATTGTACTCTATTAATGGTTTGATGAGGGTTGAGTACAGTGGAGTTACAACATCCTTATACCAGGATGCAATGCCCTTATTAAGCAGATGTACAACTTAGAAGGCTTTCCTTACCAGTATGGAAACATGGTGGTTGAAGTTCAGATTGCTATTTACTTGTATTCCCAGATCTGGCACTACTGGGTGTGAAGTTAGCGGAGTGCCATCAATATTGTAATTAGGAGGGAATTCTGTTTGCCAAAGGGGATAATAATGCACTTTTTAGCATTTAGTTTTAGACCATGGCTTTGGCACCAGTCATTTGTCTGTGTTAGCCTCTCCTGTAACATCATTGAGGGACTAAGTGATTGCACCCAATGTGCAATCATCAGTGAACTTGATAAGCCAAAGGCTGCCTACTTTAGCATGGACTTCCAAGAAATAGATTCCAAACCATAAAGGGTCCAGCACAGATACTTGTGCTACACCACTGGTGACGGGTCTACTGGTAGAGGTGGAGTCACCAACTTTGACAGTATGTGTTCTGTTGGTGAGCCAGTTGGCTACCCATCTAGTGACATAAGGGTTAATCCCCAGCTGAAAGAGTTTCTCAATGATACCTGAATGGAGAATTGTGTCAAAAGCCTTGGCTAGGTCAAAATAGACAGTATGCACTGTCTTACCTTCATCCAGGGCTTTGGTGACAAAGAAGTGTACTAGGTTTAATAATCATGATTTACCCTTAACAAAGTCAAACTGGGTTGGGTCTAGAGTATGAAGATTGCCTATGTCCTTGTTGATAAGGTCCATGATGATTCTTTCTACAGCCTTGCAGATGAGGCTGGTTAGACTTATGGGTCTACTGTTTCCAAGGTCGATTGATGGCCCCCCTTTGAGCAAGGGGATTACTGTTGCTGTTTTACACTCTGCTGAAACATAGCCAGTTCTCAGGCTATGGCTAAACAGAATGCAAAGAGGATCTGCTAGGTCCTGTTTTAGATTGCTTAGTAAGCAACCTGGGATGTTATCTCATGCCATTGAGGCTATGTTTTTGACCTTGGAGAGCACTGTTATGGACTGATCTCTAGAAATACTAGGCAGAGGACTGGTGTCAGATATGTTTTGGGCTATGGCTGGTGGGGACGAGGGGGAGAGTGAAGTTTGAGCCATATCTGTCAGCTAGCAGGTTGTCAATTTCCTCTGATATAGTATGAGTGGTACCATTTACTACCAGTTCTGCACATAGCTGGGCATTCCCTTTTAAAATTCAAATGTAGTTAAAGAATGCCTTAGGATTATCCTTAGCTAGGGATGCTATTTTAGCTTCATAATCAGCTTTAGAGAACTTCACAACATTTCCGATTTGCTTGTTCAAACTGTGGAGGGAATTCCTTCTCTGCTGAGTCAGTTCCCTCTTGTTCATAGACATCAGTTTCTTCCTTTTGTTATATAACCTGTTTATACTTGAGGCCCACCAGGGTGGCTTTTTTTTTGGGAGTACCATGTCTTCATCTGGTCGGGTACAGCTGAGTCTGTACAGTTGCTTAAATGTTTATATAGGGAATTTGTGAACACCTCTGCACAGGAGTCATTGTTGTCTGTGAATGTGGGGATATAAAAACATTTTTTACCATTGCTTAGTAGGCTGTAGTTTGCTTTGGAAAAGATTTTTAGTTTGTCTGTTTCATCACCTGGGGTGCTACTCAAACTTGGGTCATCTGAGTGATAGCAAGGTCTTTATCTCTATGAGATTTTACTGGCTTTATTGGTGACAGTTTAGATAGGAGTAAGTAATATTATATTCTTCTTTTTGTTATCAGGAAAAAAACAGAAAGAATTTTCATTTGCATAAAATAAGTTTGCTGTTTTTTCTCAAATTGGTTTTCTGATATTGAACTGTGCCATATGAAAATTGGTTACTATAACTACACTCAAAGATTGCACAGTTTTATATATAAATAAATACATTTATTTCAGAAATGTTATCATTAAATATTAGGATTGTTAAATAGAGAAAATGGTAGGTTTTTTTGTCTATACCAATAATTAATTGCATTTAGAAATGTGGAACAAATAATTAATTGCATTTAGAGCTGTTGAAATATTCTGCTCTGGATACAGAGTAGTTGTTATTTTATTTTTAGAATCTGGACAGATTTCTTATTGCTCTGTCAAACTTAATATGCTCTGTAGTCCTTTCTCACCTTCATTCTTGCATATGGGTTTGGAGCCGATCCTCGGCTCCGACTCGGCTGATTACAAAGCTCAAAGACTCTTAGTTGGCTCGTGGCAAGGTAGGTATCCCATAGTGCACTAGTAAGAATCCCCATATCTCATTTGCCGCGTCTACGAGTTCAGAAGTGCTTCTTGCTTGGCTGTGGCCAAGTTGCATATTTTTCATTATTATTATAGTCTTATTGATATTTCTGCTTATAGGATAGCTTAGTTTACATAGTCTTACTAATAGTTTTTCATAGGTAGTAAATAGTAGTGTGTTTTTGCTAAATTACCATAGTTGTTTCTGAGAACTTGTTGGCTGTTCTAGGCTTGTTTTTATTCTCCGAGTGGTATCCTTTATGTGTGCTAGTTTTTGACATAGTTTCCTTTAGCATAGGTCTGCGTTTGTGTTAGGACCTTGTTTTTCTACTTTTCAATAGTATAGTATATTGTGTGCAGTGTCGTTTACTATTTTAGGCTGGTTTTTGTTTGCTGTTTAAAATTTGCAATCTGTGGTATTTTCTGACTTAGCTTCTTTCCTCTCACAGCTTCGTCCAGTTAAGTTAGAGGACCTTGTCCTCTGTTGTTTGCTCGTCTGTGTGTGACTTATCTTAGCGGGGCTAACCCCATTTAAGTTAGAGGATTTAGTCCTCGGTTGTGTTTTTGTGAGTAGATTTTCTTAAAGGGAAAGACCCGTTTAAGTTAGAGGACCTTGTCCTCTCCTGTCTTTATAGAACTTCCATTTGTACAAAGACATGTCAAAGGAGTCCAAAGATCATAAACCTTCTGGTTTTAAAAAGTACCTTAAGTGCTCCAAAAAAAAATGTCAGTTACTGATGGGCAGAGTAATTGCGTTTACTGCCTCGGAGCCATTCACCTACAGGAAACTTGTTCTTTCTGTCACTCCTTCAGCTCCAGAGTTCTCCAAGAAAGAAAGAACAAATTAATACTGAAAGGTCTCCTTAAGCCTTCTTTCGAAGAGGATTTAGCCAGCTCTTCATCATCCTCCAAGTCTCATTCCTCAAAGAAAGAGAAGGTCAAGTCGGCAAAGAGACATTCTCGTGCACTGACTGTTTTGTCTGGACCTCCTCAGAAAACTCAAAAATTGGATAAGCTTTCTACATCTTCAGCTCCAGGGTCCTCGGAGCCAGTCGAGGTTATCGATGTTGACACTGCAGTGTTGGTCCCAAGTCTTTTGGAGCTGACTACTGAGAAATTGCATCGGAGCCGGTCTAGAGAGCTATTGCCTTTCTCCCCAACTTTATGATCTCCCATTTTACAGAGATGTAGGTCGCCTACCCTGTCATCCAGATCCTCCAAAAGCCTTTCGGAAGAGGATGTAGAGAGAGTAGTGCTTAGACTTTTGAAGTTGTCTGCTTTACCAAAATTGTTGCTGGCTCCAACCCAGTCTGTTCCAGAGCCATCTAAGGCAATTCTCCCTGTTGCTGTTCCTCCTCTGAGCTGTGTTGGTTCTTCGGAGCTGGAGATTTCACTTCCACTTGTTGTGGAACCCTCAGTTCCAGCACCCTTGTGGCTGTCTTGGAGCCAAGTTCCGCTCCGACACTTTCGGTGCCATCCTTTGTGTCTTGAAGCCACAGCTCACCAGTCAGCCCCGACAGGGACGCTTGGACCCGAACCTCTTCGGTGCCGAGCATACCTCTTGGTGCTTCGGTACTACATCCATCTTGGAACCGATCGCTTTGGAGCCGAGGGCTACCTACATTTCCTCAGAACTGGGGCTGTCCCCAGAGCTGGAGAGATCTACATTCGAGATGATGAGGAGCATGCTGTCTCGGTCATCAGCTCTGCACAAGGGTACCGATATTCTTCCCCCTCAAGTACTGACCTCTGTCTCAGCACCATTTTTCTCTCTCGACAGTAGAGACCCACAGCCTCAGGAGCCCCCGTTGGGTGGCCCCCAGTCTTCCGAGACCTCCCCAGAATACCTTTCTGAGGAGCCCCCTTGGAAGAGGACATGCAAGAGGAAGCATGTAGACTCCCTGGATGAGTACATCACCTTGGACACTGACCTCGAGGAGTCAGAAGGGCCCCCTAAGTCGTCCTCTGATTATATCTCCTTTGTAGATATCTTAGAGATCCTAAATCAGAGAGGTGGCTGGCCCACTGTAACCCCTTCTGATGAGAAGTCAGTGTACCTGAGGGCTTTTGGGTCTTAACCATCAGCCTCTTGGGTGTCTCCAACTTTAGATGAGCTCCTGGACCTAGTTAGTCAAAAGCTGTAGGAAACTCCTGATGCCGTGGAACCAGTCCCCAGAAGACCCAACAAATTTCTCTCAGCCCCCAAAGAGAAAGAGTTCTTGACCAAGGGTGTGCCTGTAGATGCCATGTTGGTGGCGGCAGCCACAAAGAAGGAACTAGCGGAGACTTCTACATCTGTCCATCCACTGAACAAGGAGTCTCGAACGATGGATAGATATGGGAAGCGTATCTTCTCTTCAGCAGCTTTTACTCTCAGATCGCTGAATTACCTCACACATTTTGCTAGGCTTCAAAAAGATCTCCTAAAGGAGCTAGGCGATACTCTCCAAGGTACATCAACTTGAAGGAGTCCCTGAGAAAGTTACTGCTCAGTTGTCCACCTTAAACTCCATTGTTAACTCCTCCATGAGGCTTATCTCCTATGCAGCAGATGGAGCGAGTAGGGCAGCGGGTTCAGGGGTTTCCCTTAGGAGACACTCCTGGATGCACTTATGTCATTTTGCAGAGCCCTTCAAATCTACCTTTACTAATGCCCCCTTTGACGGTTCCTCTTTGTTTGGACCAAAGGTAAAAGATACACTCACCAGGTGCAAACAGGAAGGGAAAACTCTCTCTGCCATGGGAGTACATTTTACCGTCCCTTCTAGACCATACCCCAAGGGTCAGAGAGGTGGGAAAATGTGGTTTAAGAAATCCCAGATTTTTTTCCCGGATGCACAGGGTGATTCCTCCTTCAGAGTCAGGGGAGGAGGAGCTAATGGTAGATGTCGCCCTAGAGGCAGGGGGGTTCGCAAAACCAGGGTGGCCGTGATTCTTTTCGTGGACATCCCTATCAGCGCTCCTTATGTGGGGCCCAGCTGTGCTTCTCTTGAGCCAGTCGGGGATCACTTATCTTTGTATCCAGAAGCCTGGCTCAACATCACCCAAGACAAGTGGGTACAAAGAGTAATCAACAGAGGATACTCCATACCCTTCTTTATTCCACCCCACACCCCCAAGAAGATTCCAGATGTTCCACCCAATCACAGGGATCAAGCAACCATAGAAGTTCAAAAGTTGCTTTCAAAGAGAGTCATCTAAACCATCCCCGCAGACCAGATAGGATTCAGAACTTACTCCAGATTCTTTTTTAGTGCCAAAACGAACAGAGGACTGGAGGCCCATTTTGGACCTCAGCAAACTAAAAGAATCCGTAAAGAGATCCAAGTTCCGAATGGTAACCCTGCAGTCTATACTCCCTGTATTAGGGAAAGACAATTGGATGTGCTCCATAGACCTCCAAGATGCGTACTACCACATCAAAATGGACAGAGCATTGAGGAGTCATCTACGCTTCTGGCTGGGAGCCAGTCATTACCAATTTCGTACTCTGCCCTTTGGTCTCGCCACAGCTCCCAGGGTGTTCACCAAATGCATGGCGGTAGTGAAGGCTCACTTGAGACGTCATGGATTCCAAGTGTTTCCGTACCTGGACGACTGGCTCCTGACCGCCACCAACAGACACCTACTTTTACAAGCCAGGGATTCAACCATCCAGCTCTTTACCCAGCTAGGAATTATGATAAATTGGGAAAAGTCTGCCTTGTCACCCTCTCAATTTGTGACTTTTATAGGTGCAGAAATAGACACAGTCGCCATGATGGCTCATCTTCCAGCAGACAGAATTCAAAATCTCAGACAACAGATATACAGCTTACTGCCTCAACAAAACGTCAAGGCCAAGACAGTGCTGAAACTTTTATGGACCATGGCTTCTACCATAAATCTAGTGCTGCTGGCCAGATTGCATGTACGAATTCTTCAATAGCTACTTTTTTCCCCAGTGTTCTCTTCAACAACTGCCTCTGTCTCATCATATTCTCATAATGGAATCTTGCAAAAAGTACCTTTGTTGGTAGATTCAACCCGATCAGCTGACGACAGGAACACCCTTCCTTTCTCGCCAACCCGTTGCTACTGTGACCACGGATGCCTCCCAGATAGGGTGATGGGGGCATTATCTAGCAGGACTGTCCAAGGCACATGGCAAGATCATGAGGCTCACTTGCATATCAATGTCTTAGAGATGAGGGCAATGCTTCTAGCATTGCAAGCACTTCATGACTTTCTTCCTCTAGGGATGATAGCAATCCAGTCGGACAATATGTCATTGGTATGGTATCTAAACAAGCAAGGAGGAACCAGATCTTACCCCCTTTGTCGAGAGGCTCTTCGTGTTTGGCAGTGGGCTATATCTTCCCAGCGCTTTCTAGTAGCAATGCATATCCTGGGGACAACCAATGTGATAGCCAGCAAGCTCAGCAGGGCAATCTTGATGCTGCATGAGTGGTCTCTGAATCAGAAAGTAGCAGAACAGATTTTCCGCAAATGGGGTCAGCCTTGCTGCGATCTTTTTGCCAGTCATATCAACGCCAAATGCAGCAGCTACTTCTCCCTTATCCCCCCTCCGGGGGAGACACTGAGAGACGCACTTGTTCACATTTGGCCTATGGGACTTCTGTATGCATTTCCCCCATTTCCGCTCATATCGAAAGTGGTCCAGAAAGCAAAGTTCTTGGGAAGCAAAATGATTCTGATCACTCCTTACTGGCCTTGTCAGATTTGGTTCCCCTTTCTCGTGCCTCATCTCCTAGACCATCAATGGACTCTGGACCCAGTTCCAGACCTCTTGACACACATGTCAGGCTGCCTTCACCCTTGCCTCCACACCCTCAGCTTGACAGCATGGCTGCTCCACTTCCATCCCATATCAGGCTTCATGATTTTTCACCTGCAGTGACCCATATTCTTACGTCTTCCCACAAACCTTCCACAAGGAAGTTATACGCTAGCAAATAGGGAAGATTTTCTATCTGGGCAAAAGAAAAAATATAGATTCTTACACAGCATCCATCCCCTTGGTTTTAGAATTCCTAACTGAACTTTTCCATAAGGGGTCAGCTGCTGCTACAATTAAAGTTCAACTGGCAGTGATATCAAATTTTCATTTGGGACAACATGAGCCTAATCTGATGGCTCACAGATTATGTAAAACCTTCCTTAAAGGCACTGCCTTGCTGAGACCTCCTTTTCAGGAACTTGTATCTCCTTGGGATCTAAATTTTGTTCTGTCCAAACTTACTTCCCCACTGTTTGAACCCATGCATTCGTGTGAACTGAAGTTTCTGTCTTGGAAAACCATTTTTCTAGTAGCTATTACATCTTCTAGAAGGGTGTCACAGTTGCAAGCACTGTCAGTCAAACCTCCTTACTTGATTTTTCATAAAGACAGAGTTTCCCTTCGTACAAACCCTTCCTACATTCCCAAAGTTTGCTCTCAGGCTAATTTGAACCAAACTATCGAACTGCCTGTATTTTTTCCTAATCATTCAAATAGTGCAGAATATAAATTTCATCAACTTGATGTTCACAGACAGTTACGGTTCTACCTACATCGAACTAAGGAACGTAGAAAATCAGACCAATTGTCCGTATCCTTTTCTGAATCTAGGATAGGTCTGCCACTCTCCAAAGTTACTCTCTCTAATTGGATTTCCAACTGTATCTCTTTTATCTACTCTTCCAATGGAAAGAACCTTCCATTTAAAATTAAGGCTCATTCCACAAGATCCCTATCCACATCAGCTGCCTTTCAAGACAGAGTTCCAATTTACAGTATTTGTGCAGCAGCAACTTGGGCTACCCCTAATACCTTTATTACTCATTACAAATTGGATTTGACCTCAAGGGGTAGAGCCTCCTTTGGTTCCACGGTTCTTAGGAGTATATTCCCATGAGCCACACGAGAAAAAGGTGCTAGGGACACTGTCCCATATGTAAGAATGAAGGCAATATAGGACTACAGAACATAAAGAAGTTATGTACTCACCATAACGTTCCATGTAAGTAGTCCATCTCGCCCTTCATTCTTATGAACCCACCCACCTACCCCCATCCTTGGAGGATCTGGAGACAGGATAGTATTGCCTTTGGTAAGGTGGAGACCTTTCATCTTTGTTGTTCCTTGTGGATAACCTTTTCTTTCATTCTTATGGTCAGCAGCAAACAAGATCTGGGGATTCTTACTAGTGCACTATGGGATACCTACCTTGCCACGAGCCAACTAAGAGTCTCTTTGAGCTCTGTAATTGGCCGAGTCGGAGTCGAGGATCAGCTCCGAATCCATATGTAAGAATGAAGGGCAAGATGGACTGCAAACATGGAACATTATGGTGAGTACATAACTTCTTTTTTTTGCTGTCTGTTCAATAAATAGTTGTTTGCAGTCTATTCATTAAGGGCTAAAGTTCAGTCATTTCAACAGCAGTAGCACACTTCAAAATGCAGAAAGTTGTAATATCTCAAATAAAAGTTTACAAAATGTTTTGTATGTCCAAAACAGTAGCTAAGTAGAACCAGAGTGTCAGACAGTGATGAATCCAAAAAGGAAGATTGCATTAAGGTTACTATGGGATGTATTACACAAGATATCTCTGTAAAATGTGAAAATATTTATTTAATTAATTACAGTTTGCTTTACAAGGTTGGTTTCCACAGTAAATGATTGAATGCAGCAAAATATTTGGCTGAAATTGGTTTTGGCACGTGAGCAAAACCCCTCTCACACCCCATATCAGTACATTCACAGTCTGAGATTACACAGCTTTACAGCAAGACAAATACATGATTTTGTGGAGAAACCAAGTATCTTTCTTTGCAACAAAGTTGTACAATCTGTGAGGGAGAACGCGTCAGTAGAGGAGGTGGTGGAACAGTTCTCCAGCAGGGTTGTCCCCTATAAAAATGTGCTATTTTTTCAAATGCATATTGTACTTAAGTTTCAGTCAGATTGCTTTCAGTCATTTGGTATTTGGCCTTTTGTTTGACAGACCCCATTCAGATAATGACTGAGAGAAAAAGAGAGCATTTAAGAGAAATGTACAGTTTTTATCTGAATTTGTACAAGTCAAACCACACAACAATCATTGCATAAACCGTAGCGTAAAAAATTATCATCATATACAGATCACACATTCAACAGAAGTACAGCTGTTAGTCTTCATAAAAATAATTGAAGTTACGATAAAAATGCCTATGTATATTCAACTATACATGAAGTGTAATGGCATATGCATCTTCCATAAACCTGTACATGTATTATTATTGTACTTTGATTTTATAGTACCTGTATTATTATTATTATTACTATTATTATTTTGTACTTGAATAGAAACAAATTAATTTGTACATGGAACTTTTCTCCCCGGGCCTCCGCTGAAAATGGACATATATCCAGTCGGACTTTCCCAGGCAACAAATGTAAAATAAAATAAAAATAAATAAATTCAATGCAGATCAAGCTGTTGATCTGCGGCTGTATAAACTTTCACTTCTCTAAAACATAATTGTAGTTTATTACATATGAAGGATAGAACTTTGTTATATAGTTACACCTGCATAAACCACATTTTCACTGTTTTAATAAGCTGTAGACTCCAAACAGAAAGAAGGTCCAACAAGGTGAATATTGTTTGTGTGTGTAAGGGAGAGCTGGATTAGGTCTACAACCAACCTCTAATGGGATAGTGTGGCTAGTAGTTACAGCAGTTATTGGCCCTATAGCCAGCACATATAGCAGCTCCACTGCCACTCCAATTTATGTAAGATAAGTTTGTGCCTTACATCTTGAGATACTGGACTTTACATACACTACTGGTAATAGTGGATGACATATTTGATTTGGTGTGTTTTACAGTTTTACTTGGTCATTGCAAAGAGGAATGTACTTATTCATCCAAGTACAGATAAATAAATGAAACTGAACTTAATGTGCCCTCTTAGGTAGGCCACTGCTTATCCTGACCAAGAGAGAATTGCTGAGATTTTGGAAACCAACATTCAATACCTTTTTGTTATCAGTAGTGCATTCTACTGATGTGAGATCACATCAGTAAGTCCTCCCTGTTTCCTTGTCTTGAGTTCAGTACAGTGGCTGTATAAGAGACAAATACTGGAGATTCTGAGGCAACACATTTACTTTTGCTTGTCTAATTATCTCATTTCAAAGTTTAAATTTGTATGAGGCTTGTCATAAGGTGGAAGGGGCTCCCCCAACTCCTTAAGCATGTGCAAGACAACTTCACTGGCAGATTTGGTGTGTCCCCACTAACTTTTATAGGACACCTTGTGATAGGTTTATCAGACTTAGGGATCCAAATAAAATCTTGGGAAGATGTATTGCATTTGCAGTTTCTGCTACTGGACTCATTGGTCAAATAGCCTCTTTATCTTGTATACTGTTTCAAGTTACTGGTTTAGCTTTTTCCATTCAGATGGGATTATGTGATACCAAATATAGTTCCTTATTTAGTATGAAGCTCAAATATGCCATAGTATTTAAGTGTTTTATTCACAATCTCAGTTAATACTTAACCAAGGAATGAAGGGTCAGGATGTGGTACTGTTGCTATAATTTTCCATTTGTAGTTGGAAAAATAAGTCTAGCCAAGGGAAGGTTGTCATACCCACATGAAAGTCCAGCAGGAAATCAGATGAAAAGAGCAGGTGGAAAACTGTCTTAGGAAAGCATATGTTTGGAGTGATTGGTGGTTTTGGGGGGGGGGCTAATTTATTGCCGGATTAGATGAAGAGAGAAAGGGGAGGGAAGAAGCATAGAGGTTATGCATCCATTGTATGGAAGGCTTTCTACATGGCCCACCTCATAAGTAAGGGCATTTCATCCAGGAACAAGGCAATCATAACTTCCCTTTACTCCTCCCTTATCAGACCCATTATCGAGTACAATGTCCCCTTTGGCATGTACCTTGCCAAGTACATGCAGCAGCTGGAGAGACTACAGAGGTTGCTGACCAGGAAAATCCAGGGTCTCAAACACCTATCCTATACAGATAGGCTAAAAGACTTGTCCCTATACTCAGTCTTGTATAGACTCTTCAGAGGTGACCTGTATCTGGCATTCAAGGCCATCTCAGTCCCAGCCTCGATGGGGTTGCTGCATATCCGAAGTCAAACTCCACTTGTTCAACCCACACACAAGACCTCAACCTGGTCTGTGACATTAATAGAACTTGTTGGCAGGATAGATTCCCCCATCTGTGGAATAGACTCCCTCTCCATGTTAAACAGAGTACCTCTCTAGATCTCTTTAAGAGGAATCTGGACAACTGGATGGGAAACGGAAAATACTCCCCTGGGATTCCACCTGTGTTCCTACTGGACAGGGGAAACAGGTGCTGACTTTGAGGAACATGGGTAAAATTCTTGGCTAGGCTTATAAGGGCCTCTTGGCCAATAGCCTAGTATTATCATATGAACCTATGAACGTGTAAGGACAGAGTCCTTGGTTTAGCACTAGGACATATCAGGTATAGAGGACAATAATAGCAAGTGGGACTAAAAATCAACATATAGGGGCCATGATATGGTAGACTGAACTTAAAACAATATTCTTGGGAGGATTAGGGAGTCGGCTTCCCTCTTCTGGGACTCAAGTATCACCTGGAATTTTTAAAAGTAATGATGTTACTTCAAGGCAAGCAGGAGTAAAAAGGAATAAATAGAGATGTCTTCTGCTCTTTTCCCTATCAATTCTATCTAATAATATATCTTCTATCTAAATAATATTATCTAGCTGATAATTCTATTCTATCAAAAAAATAGGCTCCATGTATAGGATTAAGAAATTTCTAACCCCAACTGCCAGAACAGCCATAGCTCACACACATCTTCTGTCATCCCTTCTCTATGCATCACCCATCCTCACTAACTTATCCAAATCAAATCTCAACAAAATCACTAAATGTTACAACAATATAGCAAGATTTGCCACAGGCTCAGAATACAGAACTCACCACTGCTACAATCTTTAAAAATTAGGTTGGCTAAAGCTACCCAACCAAATCTATTATAACCAACTCATAGTAACTCATAAAATCCTCCACCAACCTTCCTTCACCCCCAGTCTAGCTAATCTCATTACCCCATATTGCAACCTAGCATCCCTTCACTCTTCCAGCAGAATGCTAGTACAACCTACCAAAGCCAACAACTCAGCTGGAGATTCCTTATTCTCTAACACTGCTGGTAAAAAATGGAACTCCCTTCCTGGTGAACTAACCACAAATTGCTCCTTGCCTCACTTCAAAATATCACTAAAGGCACACATGAACAATAACTGGCTATGTTCTTGTCTAAACCCTGGCTAAAACTCAAATTATTCAGTCTGAGTTACTTCACAGACTTGAGTTTCAACTAAAGCTTGTCTCAGTCTTAGCTAGTCCCAGTCTAACCCGACATTATCTTAGCTAGTCCCAGTCAAACCCGACATTACTCATATAATCTATTAAACCATCTTAGCTATGTAAGAGAATTTTCCTTTTCTCTCCGTACCCTCCTTCAATTAATTTCGTCTACCCCTTACATTAGCTCTTGCTTCCATTATCAGAACTGTAACCTCCGTTCTCAGCCTCTGCTGCTTTCTACCTAACCTGCCCTTCTCTTATCTCATTCTTCATCTCTTTCCTTATAAATGATCTTCCTTTACCTGTTTCCTCTTCTTATACCCTCATTTTCTCTTACATGTTTAATTATTTTTTTCTTCTCCCTTTATAGTTTCCCTCCACCTCCCACATTGTTGTTGACTTTCTCTTATCCAACTATAACCTTACTTTGAACCTTTTTCATTATGGAACCTATTTGTAGTTGTCTTTTTATTTTTGTTAAATTGCTTAATATCTCTGTAAATATTACCTTATTCAGACTATTCTCTTAAATATGTAACCTATGTGTATTTTTCTTTTGATTTTGTTAATTGCTAAATATTATTGTATACTGCATTTTAAATGATTATCTGCTTGGAGCTTTTCTCCCCTGGCCTCCACTGAAAATGGATATGTATCCAGTCGGACTTTCCCGGTTAACAAATGTAAAATAAAAATAAAATAAATAAATACATTCTGCCAATAACACACATCTCCCCAGTATCACAAGCTAAACGTCTTGGTGTAATACTTGACCAGAACCTAAAGTTTGACAAACATGTAGCACAAACCATATCCAAAGTCCATAAAAAACTTGGAACCCTATACCGCTGCAAAAACTATCTAACCAAAAACACCAAAATTACTATATCTAGAACTCACCTTCTCTCTACATTGCTTTATGCATCCCCTGTATTAACAAACCTTAGCAAGACAGACCTGCACAAATTGTCCATGTACTATAATAAAATAGCTAGCTTTGCAACCAACTCTAATTTCCGTTCCCACCACTGTCACTCACTAAAACAATTAGGTTGACTAGAACTCACCAATTTACTGAACTATAACTAACTGACCATGGCCCATTACTTGCTGTACCACCCAAACAAGATTCCTGATCTTTCAGGCTTACTCAACTTTCACAGTTCTGCTTGCCAACTAAGATTCACAAACAAAGCCCTTCTTGAAATACCTGTGTAGATACAGTGCTGGTGAATCCCTCTATTCCTACACAGTTGCTAAAGTCTGGAATTCTCTTCCACCAGATATCAGATTGCAAAACAGCAGTCCCATCTTTAAAACCCAATTAAAAGCCGACTTCAATCCCATCTGGCAATGTACCTGTACTGACCATGACTAACCCTACTACCACCATTCAGATAAATCTTCCTCTGACACTACTCAAAGGTCAAACACGTAGAAAAAAAAACTGCTGTAACAGATTGTATTTTTAAATGTATTTATATAACTGTATATATTACTGCACTTTCTTACTCAAATATGTTATATATTCTGTTTTACTACTGTACACTCTATATTGTACACATCTGTAACTTCTCATCGTACTATGCTATGATATACTGTGTTTGCTCTATTAATTTGTACTCATCTCTGATTTTTGTATTTTATCATATATGTGGAGCATTTGTATTTTTTATGATTGTCATGTATGTGGAGCTTTTCTTCCCAGATCTCTGCTGAAAATAGGCACCTGATTGCCCAATCAGACCAACCCGGAAATCAGATATAAAATAAAATAAATTAATATTTAAATGTGAACTGAGGGACTTGGGTAGTGGACATGAATTCAGACTAGTTGTAGACTTTGGAAGCAGCTAGGAGAATGAAGAACTGTTTAGGAGGCAAAGGCTTTGCCTCAGTCTGTAGAAGACTGTGATACTGCAGTGATAACTTTGAACTGAGGTGGAGGAGAAAGGGGTGAGACTAGCCAAAATAAATCAGACAGTGTGGGAGAAAGAAAGAAGAAAAATGGATGTACTTTAGAAGCAAGGTTAAACGATGCATAAAAAGGATCAGAGAAGAATATGAAGAATATTGTTATACAACGTTAGAAACTTTAGAAAGGAAGTGAGTGAGTTCCAAGAATGTATAGTGGAGGAAGGAGCAGACATGGATGGAGTATCTGACGCACTTTCAGATAAAAAAAATGGCAGCATATTGTAGTCCTGTGGTATTAAGTCTTTGGAGGACAGGAGAGTGAAGCATGCGGAAAAGGTGCAGTCTATCACAAGGAAGGGATAAAGTGATGCATCAAACAACAGGATCAAAAAAGACGAAGACAGGAGAGAAGGGGAAAAGAGAGATGTAGGGTCACCTGTCTGACAGCAACAAAAAGGCCGAAGAGGGAGAACTCAAGGATACAAACAGTGTGCAGACCACCAAACACAACCACAAGGCAGTATAAGATGATTAGGGATACAATTAAAAAAGTAACCATAAATTAAGGCCAACAAAAATTAACTATATGATAATAGCTTTGAGTGTAATGTGGAAATGGATGTAAAAAATAATGGACAAGGAAGGCTTTTTGCAGCAGGTTTTGAATGGAGCTGAGAAGAGAATTTTTGATATCGCATAGAGCAAGACAGAGATGAAAGCATCACTGGCAAACAGTAACTATGCTATTGTTCATTCACACAGAGAATAAATGACAATAGGAAGGACACAAAAATATTGGCATGAAATTATAATAGCACAGACTTTCTCAAAATAGTAGAAATAGTGAGGAAACCCTTGGATAACTGAAGTAGGTAGGAGAGATAAATGAATGTTCAAAGTTCATAAATAGAGTTGTATGGAAAGGAAAGAAAGACAAAATGAATATGCAAACCAATATGGATCAAGAGTACAGAAGCACAAAGAACTAACATACAATATATGGAGAAGGAAAAAAGAAAGCAAGTTGAGGAATATGAGAAACCCAGAAGAAAGCTGCAAAAAAGATCAATAATGTGAAGCTAGAATTGGAAAGGAGCTTGGCTAAAGGGCGTTTAGTACACCAAGGGATTTTATAGACATTTGGGATGAAAGGAGTCTGGGAATATAGATAAATGAGTTGGTAAAAGAAGGCAAAGAGTATGACTATCCAAATAAAAAGGCAGTAAACATTCTAAATAAATTATTTGCTTATGTACTCTTGAATGTGAAGAAAACATTGCATGTCAGCATGTCCAGGGAAGATACACAGGGATGTATGTAGTGGCCGTAGGAGGTGCCAGAGAGGGGACCTGTGGAAGTAAGACAAGGCAAACCACAGGATCCATATGTGGAAATAAGGCAAGACAGACCTCAGGATCCAGATATGAACTTAGACAAGACAGCCCACTGGTTCCAGATGTGGAACTAAGGCAAGGGACAGACCACAGGATCCAGATGTGGAATTAAGGTAAGGGGCAGACCGCAGGATCCAGATGTGGAACTAAGGCAAGCCAGACCTCAGGATACAAATGTGGAACTAAGGCAAGACAGACCGCAGGATCCAGATGTGGAACTAAGGGAAGACAGACCGCAGGATCCAGATGTGGAACTAAGGCAAAACAGACCGCAAGATTCAGATGGGATGGAATCATGACCACTTAATGTTTGGCAAGAATACTGGTGGCATGGCACTGTTTAATAGGTCTGGCAAAGGGCTAGGTATAGAATAGTGAAATGGCTGTACCAATGTATAAAAAGAAGGAACAATGCCCATGGAAAGAATATGTCAGTTAGTCAAACCTCATTTGTTGAAACAAATAAGGAGAGAATCATTCATAGAAAAGAAATCAATGTTTCTGGAAGAAACCCCTCCCATTTCGCATCCCCCCTCCTAGCATTCCTCTTGACCAATCACTTTCATATCACTACCTTCACCATAAACATTGCACTGCAACCTAAATACTTAATTCTAATCAACCTGCATGACGTGCTTGCAACCTTTTCTTCACATCATCAAACAATGTTTCCCTTACAAATCACAGGACTTGTTCACCTTAATCTGTTAGTATACCTCACATCCTACCGCCATCAGCTCCTATGACACTTTACACCATGCCACCTTTCCTGACCATATCAGTAATAACTCAGCGTGGTCCTTCTACATAGCTCCTGAATTATATATTACTACATGCATCCAACTCGTTAAAGACTCATACGTTCAAATGAATCCTTCAGCTCTGAAACTAAACATAAACCAAAAACTCAAATACAAATGGTTATTCCCACTTAGTGATGACATCTATCCCAGCTGTTTGCCAACGTTTCCATTCCCACTCAGAAATATCCCCTTCTATCCCACCTATATCACCTAATATCACAGACCTCTCAGGACTGCAACTATTTTACATCAGCATCAGCAACATAAGGAACAAAGTCCATGAATTCCATTCTTGGATGCCTATACACTCTTTTGATATTTAGGTAATTATAGAGACATGGTTAAAAAAAAACAGTGTAAAATATACACAGTTTCTTCCCCCTGTCATCACTGTCCATAGACTATACAGAAAAAAACAAAAAGACGGACAGGATTGCTGTAATTTATAAAAAAAAATACATTAATTATCACTTTCCCTGACACGTTTCCACAATTCCATAATCAGAAATACTTACTCACTAAGGAGACTCAGTAACTACAAATCCCTAGCAATACTAGGCATGTACATGCCTCCTGATAAAAATATCTCCACTACAGAAGACTTTCTGTGCTGGTTCTCCAATCATCTCACATGAAACAATTGTCCTAGGTGACCTAAACCTTGACTGGTTATACTAAAACAATGTTTGACAATCAGTTCAGCACAACCTACCAACACCATATATGTATATGGTTTCACCCAGCTTATCATCTCCCCAACCAGACATAATATAATTTCCATGATAGATTCAACACCTTATAGAATCTTTATTTCTTCACCAAATAATATTATGGCATTTAGTACTAACTTGACTAAATGAGTGGCAAACTACTTATATTGTTAGTCAGACGGATAAATCATTCCCCTAAAGCACATCACTATAAACAAGTTAGACATTTAACTAGGTTCCAAGCAGAGAACTTTAAAAATACCCTAACATACTTTAATTGGGATGCACTTAAAAATCTGCCACTGGCTACTGCATTCACAAATTTTAATACAACCTTTATGAATATCCTCAACACTCATGCTCTACTTAGAACTAAAAGAGTTAAAGCAATCCCTGCACCATGGCTGTCTACCAGAACTAAACAGCTTTTGAAAGATAGGGACAGGCTTGGAAAGCCTCGTCACAATATAAAACTGAGAAAAGCCTGCAGTATTACAGACACCTTAGCAATCAAGCCAAATGGTGTACTAGATCTGATAAAAAATCCTACTGTACTTTTCAGAATAGAAATGAGTACAACCCCAAACAATTCTGGGCATCAATAAATAGTGTTACCTACCCAGAACATTAGTACCCCTCCAAGGGAGCCCGCAGGATTTTTTGCAGGGGGGTGCAAACCCAGAGCCCCACCCACATAGCTCACCCCGCCCCCTGCCAACACAGCCCCGCCCAAGTCCACCCACCCCAAGCCCTGCCCACACAGCCATTCCAGTGTCCCATTACTTGGCTATTTCTCCCCATTTACTGTAGACACTGTTCGAATCTGTGTGCATACTGTGTTATGCTTTAGTTCTACAATGATTACAGGCAGTTGGATTTAATTTACAACTTTTATTTCAAACATTATAGCCCAAACACTGAGACATTTACTAAACCTAAACAAAGCAATAGTCTTACAATGAAAACAGACTTGGCATTAAAGCTTCTCTACTTTTGAAACTCACATTCAATGAAACGGCATTGAAACCCACATTCAAAGAAAATGCATCTGGCCAGTGGCAGGTTATTTACCTTTGAACTGTTTTCAAGCAATAGGCTCCTTGTACACCGTTAGGGCCATGCAAAAGTTATTTGATTTACCTGATTGTATTATAATATATAATTGAATTATATCCCTTGTATTATACAGCAACACTTGTATATTTCAATGTTTCATCTACAAATTCAGTGCCTGCTGCCGTCAAAGAATAAATTGCCTATGTTAAATTAAAAAATGGTAAGCTGGTATATTGCAATAGAAAATGGATGACAAGCTGAAAAACAGGTTCATAGTTATTAGGCATCTCATCCAAAGGAGGACATCCTGAGGACTGCAGCATACAAATGTATATGCTGTAGGAATAGAACCTCAAGCCTTTACATTAAGATGCAAGTATTCTACTTGTGGTGCTACTAACATAGCTTTAAAACTTTATACCACAATAGAGATACCATTTGCTAAACAAAATGGTTGCACATTGTAAATAGACTTGGCATGAGCAGCAGTGAACTTCGCTTCCCTTAAAACTCACAGTTCCTTGAAAATGCACTTGAAAATTCCACCTGCTAACTTTAACTTGGGCATTTCACTTTCTCTCTCTCTTACAAAGGTACCACACCCCTCAAGGCCTCACCCTTAGTGCAAGAAATCTTGACAACGCCTAAAATAAATAGGGACAAATTATAAATATGGCTCTCAGAAAATTGCAAGAGTAACAGGATTTGTGTTAGTATGCATTTTTCTAAATGACATGACATCTAAAACTGAAATGTCTCATTATTTAGCAACTTCAATCCTTTTTAAGAGGAATATGGGGCAAAAATCTGGACAGCTGAGGAGTATGCTACCTCCCTCTTATACACACACCAAATAATTCTGGTCAGACTTGAATTAGTTCTGGGAAGGTTGCACTGAACGGCACCGTGCTTGATCTGAAGTGGGTGAAATCCTGGTAGCTAGTGATTGCAGCTCAGCAATGTGGAGCATTAAAGCATCTTTAGCAGAGCATTGTTTCATCACTACCTATTGTGTTTGCACATAAGCTGTAGTCATTTCAAACATTTGCCTTTTTTGATTACTACAGAGTACATTTACCCACCAGAGCTATTGTGTTTTGACTTCATTGTGGAGCTAGTTGTTGCAGGGCTTGGCTTTTAAGTAAGGTAGCAATGCTTATTTACCATATACCATTAAAGCCACCCAACTACAAGTGTACTAACACACAGACACTGGTATAAGACACTGGTCTCCAATAAAATGTAATGAGCTTCTGAAAATACTGTAATCCTGTCCTTTTATTACAAATACTGTCATATGCATTTCAATACCCAAGGCTTATACATTATCTAGCTATGTAAATATTCTCTGCATGGCAACAACGAAAAGGCTTTCAATGCTGGCAATTCTTTAACAATATGCTTACTAAAGCTTACTTGCATCTTACAATGTCTGACAAGCTTACTAAAGCTTACTTGCATCTTACAATCTCCGACAAGCTTACCTGATGTTCATTAAACCATGGCTACTTAAACAGAGCAACAGGACACTGTGATAGCATGCAGTTCCTGAATAATAAGAAGCATAAATCAATAGTATAAAAATCTGATAGAAAACCAGAACATTTTGCAAAATCAAGGACAGATGAAAAGCCACGGTCATATTTGTGATCTACCTTGGATGGGGGAATACTCTGCACACTTACTGCATAACTGCTTCTTGCCTTCCTTGGACACATCCCGAGCCACTACAATGGGGGCTGGGGTACAATAAGTATGTCATAATTTGAAATGTCTCTGGCTGACAGTGATGGCTCTGACACTCCTACCTCTCAACTTCAGAGCAAGAAATCTGGACAAAGTCATACATAGAACTAGAAGTGGGACACAGGCCCAAAAATAAGGCCAATTTTTAAATATTGCTCTTATTAACTTAATAGAACAGGTAGATCTTGCATTAGTACAAATTTTCTGAAGGGTATAAAATCTGAAACTCAAATGTCTGCCATTATTTTCTAACTTCAATCTTTAATGACTTGCCACTAATTTGCCAGAAACCACAATTTTATGAAAAACAGACCAAAATGTGATGCAAAATACCTGTCAAAAAGGGACACCTTTTAATATTAACAGTTAACTTGAAGCAGCTAACAAAATAAGAGCATCCACATGCATTTCTGAAATAAAGGTAATCTATAACTGATCGTTACAGTTATAATTGTAAACCCTCCACATTTTCTTCCAAAATTGCCATTTTGGAGGAGGGATTATTAGGGGAGAGCAACATTTTGAGCCAGAATTGGGGACAATTGAGATGTTTGGATATTCCTAATCTACAAAGTGATTTGCACGTACCTCTCAACCTCTTAATGCAGGAAATCTGAACAAGGCCAAATATATTGGGGAACATACAAACACTACTAAAAATTGCTCTTGTATAAACTTAGACAGTCTTGCAATAGCATGCATTTTTCTGAAGGTTATGACATCTGAAACTCAATGTCTGTCATTTAATGGCTTCATTCCTAAATGATTTGCTAGAAAACCACAAATGTTATGAGAAACAAACCAAAAATAAGCAGCAAATATCTATTAATTCTGCAAAGATATGGACAACTGAGAGGTATAGTTCAACCGGGGCTGTCTGAGTTTGCTACCCCCCTCACAAAATCATGGTCAAATGGAGATTCCCCCCCCTGCAGCCATTCCAATGTCCCATTCCTTGGTTATTTTGCCCCATTTACCATAAACACTAATGTGCATACTGCTTTACTTCTGCGATGATTTAGGATTTCATTTGAAAGTTTTATTTTGCATTTTACAGCACAAACCCTAATACATATCTGTTAAAGCAATGCAGTCTCAATGAAAATAGACTAACATTAATACTTCTCTGCCCTTGAAACTCACATGCATTGAAACAGCACTGAAACCCACTTTCAGAGAAAATACATTCTGCCAATTGCAAATATTAACTCTGGGCTGTCTTCAAAATCATAGGCCCCTCGAACATAACATACACATGCTCTTTGATACACCTTCCTGACTGTATTACATTATATTCCTTGTACAATACAGTACAGTTGTTAAAGGGCATTTTAAATTTATTGTTTTGAAAATTTTTCCAGTAAACAAAGAAACAAAAAGCATCCACCAATGACAAAATTGCCCAATTCAAAACATTTCCATCATAAAAAGTCTACTCAAGTCCACCAGTATCAGTAAAAATATACACAATCTCTGTAGTAAAATCCACATTGAAGAAATTTGTAACTAATAGGAGGTTGCTGCTAGCAAACACTTTATATGTCATTGTTTAATCTACAAATAAAGTGCCTGTAACCCTTGAAGAATAACTTGCCTTTGTTGCATGCAGTAAAAAAATGAAAAGCTAGTAATACCGCAATAGAGAATGGATAGCAAACTGTTAACAGGTTCATAGTTACTAGCTATCTTTGCCAAAAGGACTGCAGCATCCACCCCCTTTACAACACAATACAGCATCAGCAATGCATTTACCTACTGTGGGAGTAGAACCCACAGCCTTCAGCATCTAAAGCAAGTACACTATCTGTTGTGCTATTAACAATGCAAGCAGACTAAACATAATCAGCACTAAACTTTTGCTCCCCTGCAGCTCTCAGCTCCTTGTAAAATCTACTCGACACTCAGCTGTATCTCTGAACTTTGCAGCACAAGAAATCTGGAAAAAGCCGAAATTTATTGGGGGGGGGGGGGCAAAAGGCCAAACAACAGGGACACATTTTAAACATTGCTTGTATAATGTTTGAAATTTGCTAGAATAAAATGCTGCGTTACCACCATACATTTCACTGCCACGTCTTGAACCCAGGGGACCCCATGCAAAACAGTCAAAGCAACATACCACTATGCCAAATCAGCTGTTTTGTGAAAGAGGAAGACTGAAACTTTACCATTTAGTGAATTCAGTTCTCACCATAGCACAGCTGTCAACCTCTTAGCACAAAAGACCTGAACAAAGCCAATAATGGGTGACTACAACCACCAAACATTCAGTGAATTCATTTCTCACCATAGCTCTCAACCTCTTAGCAAATAACACCCGGACAAAGCCAGTAATGAGAGAATATAGCCCCCAAACATTTTCAGTGAAATCAGTTCTTACCATAGCTCTCAACATTAGCAAAAAACCTGGAAGAAGCCAATAAATACCTGGATGAAGCCAATAAATACCTGAACAAAGCCAATACTGGGTGAATACAGCCCCCAAACATATTCAGTGAATTCAATTCTTACCATAACTCTCAACCCTACCACAAAACTTGGATGAAGCCAATAATGGGGGGAATACAGTCCCAAACACAGGGATACATTTCAAATATCCATCTTGTACACTTAGAAAATTGCTAGAATAAAAGCTTGCTTTTGTTACCATACACTTTCTGAAGAATATGAAGTCCAATATTGAAATGTGTCCATTTACATTTATTAACCAGGAAAGTCTGACTTTGAAAAAAAAAAAAAAGCTAATTTTTTTTAGCAGAGGCCCAGTGAGAAACACTCCAGACAGCCAAGAATAAAACCAGATAATAACATTTAGCTGTCAGGCAACAAGGACACAAATGCAGAAACCACAGATTTTATGAGGAACAGAAAAAGTATGAGGGAAAATCCTGCAATATTTTTACAAATGGTGGTGGGTAGGGAATTCAATTTTACACACACACACACACACACACACACACACACACACACACACACACACACACACACACACACACCTCCACCTGAACGGGTCCCATCTTGCTCTCAAACTCCTCTACCTGAACGGGTCCCATCTTGCTCTCAAACTCCTCTACCTGAACGGGTCCCATCTTGCTCTCAAACTCCTCTACCTGAAGGTGTCCTATGTTCTGTTCCCGCTCGAATAACCCGTCTAAGTTCCCGCTCTCAAACAGTGATGATGTCAGCATGCCTACCCGCGACTGGACCGTTAGCACAGACTTGATGATGTCAGCATGCCCGCCCGTGACTGGACTGTTAGCACAGACTTCTTAAAGAAGAATGCACTATCTTCTTGAAGAAGAACGCACAAAGAAAAAAAACTTTGTTTGAAATTATCTAGTCAGCCGATTCCAGGGGGGTGCAAGTGCACCCCCTTGCACCTGCCTGCGGTAGCCCTTGTACCCCTCCCTCATCCACTACAGATTCAAACACTGTTGTGACCAGTTTTACCACCGTTTTGTTCATTATGTTAAATCATTACATAGCAATAACAGATGCAATTACACCAAGTTGCATCATCACCAAACAGCCCTCATCAAAAATTTACTTTTGAACTATTACCCACGACTGCTTTAAGGAAACCCTTTTTTAAATTAAAATCCACCTCACTAGCTCCAGATAATCTGTCTGCAGAATATATAAAAATTGCAGCAGATGCCATAATCTTCCCACTTTCCATTCTGATAAATTGGTCCATTGTAGAAAACTATGTTTGTGAACAATGGAAAAGCTGTTTTATGTCATCACTTCACAAGGTCAGAACTTCCACTGAACTTTCAAATTATAGGGCCACAGAAATCCTCTCTGCAATATCCAAAATTCTTATGAAACATATTCTCTCTCAGCTCCTAAAATACTTAATCTCCAACAGAATTCTTACACCCACACAGCATGGTTTCTGTCCTAACCATAGTACAAGTACTGCCCTACTCAGTTTTATTACTGTTTTCTTACTTACCTTTCCTGTTTTTTTTTTCTCTCTTACCTTTCCTGTGTTTTCTGTTTTTCTACCTTTCTCACCTCATCCCCTTTTTCCTACTGTCAACCTACCAACCTGCATCTGTTTTTTTAATAGCTTCTATACTGTAATGACTAGTCCTTTTAATTTTTTCACTCTATATTTTCTACTCCTCGTTACTTTTTTCTTGTAACTTAACATAGTTATAGTGCCATCATTTCAGTGTTATAAGATACTATCACAAAATTACATCATATTGCATTATTGTTTTAAAATTATACTGCACAGCATTATATAATACACCTTCCTTTTACACTTTGTACTGTTATCTTTCATGACTATGTACTGATGTATAACTCTTAACAGGTATAACCATTAATTGTAAACTGTATTTTTGTACTGGGGAATTTTTATTTGAGCCTGTGATGAAAAAGGATAATTTTTGCCCATTTGGACTAATCCAGTAAACAAATGCCAGTAAATAAATAAAAAAATGTCATATATTTTCAAACTAGGTGAGGTGATGTCTTTTTTTTGTACCAGTCCAGCTGACCATCAGCTGCTCAGTGTTTTTCCATCTGCTCCTACCTTAAGTGTCTCCCTGGGGCTGGGGCCACTACAACCACTGATGAGTTAGGAAGAAGAAAGGGAAACATGGAGCAGAGTAACCTAACACTGTCAAGTACCCTGTCTTAGTATGCCTAGAGATTTTTTTTGTGCCCTAACTGGACAGGGCTGCTTGATATCAAGCTCATCACCACACACAGGGTCATTTGGCTTTTACCTCCCATTTACTGAATTCACTGTCTGTTTACTGTGTAATTACAGCACAACTCACATTCCTCTGGATGGTAGGCTGTGGGGAGAAACTCTGCTGTAGCTCTTTGAAAGGGTAAGTCAGTTTGCCACTTTTTCCCACCCCTCCCTGCTTGGCTCCTCCAGCACCAGAACTGCTAAGCAAACTCAAAAAATCTAGGCCATAATCAGAGTTCCTTCCCTGTATGACACAGAGCCGGTATAACTAGGTGATCTCAGAAATGGACTAGTGAAATCCATTACGTTTTATCTACCAAATTTCTGCAAGGCTTTCAACTTTGTCTACACAGTAGACACTCGGACTTACTGAAAAGGATAAGACTCAGAAAAACAATGCTAAAATAGTGGCAAATTAACTGAAGCAGGTGAAAGCAGATGATGTTGGTGAGTGGTGTTCTGTTAGATACTAAGCCAGTGTTTATAGGGACCCTTAGATATCAGTCCTTTATCCAATCCTAATTGAATTTGTATCAGTTAAAGCACATGTATTAAAAAAAATTACAAAGTTTTTTGCAGATGACACCAAAACAAAGAGTGTGGTATGAGACAGGGAAAGCAACCATGGATTCAAAAGCACTAGTAGTGTTGGACAGAGAAACAACAGCTTATATTTAGTGGGGAGAAATGTGAGGTTTATAAATAGGCAGCAACAATCCTTGAATAAGATATATGAGTGGGGATGCCCAGCTAAGTACAACTAAATACCAGTTAGACCTCAGGTATTAGTAGTTACCAGAATGAGTGCCCAGAAGCAGAGTGAATAAGAAGTTGATCAAAAAAGCAAAAAAGATAAAAGTAGTAGTACAGGCTAGAAGAGAAGAAGGGTGAGGTTCACAAGACGTGAAGCAGGAATGAGGCTTAAAAAAGCTTAGAGCTGATAGATGATGTATGGTCTGCATGAGAAAGGGGGCACTTCGAGGAGAATATGGAAGCTAAATATGTTAGTGAAATGACTCATCAGATAGGAAAGGACAGAGTGAGGGGAGCTAAAAGGAGACCAGTAAAAAGGACGAGGTGGAAAATGATGGGAGTGAGAAGGTCAAAGCATACGGTAATATAGGCAGAGGTTTCTAGAGGAGTACATGCAAGTGGTATTACACAGAATAAAGTAAAGGGAGAAAGTAAGAGACTCAGCCATAGAAGGCAGGGCAAGTAGAAAGAAGCCAATATGAAAAGATAGTGACCGACATCAGTGACAAGTAATGAAGAAGAGGCAGAGTTGGAGGTAGCCAGACAGGTGCCAACAGCATAGGCAGATAAGGATTGAATTGGCCTTGCAACAGCATTCCACCAGATGGGAGTGATGGAGGATAAAAATGACATACCAGTGGATAGGGCTTGTAAGCAGAAGATACGGGTAGAGTGCAAGGAGGAAGGTGGATAGATGGAAGGGTGCAAATAGCTGGGTTAATGACATGGGGCAGGAAGTGTAGGACATGGCCACCAGTATGAAAGTTAAAAAGAGAAAGGTAGCTTTTGTAATGGGATACTTTGTCATCAAGGGGTGTAAGAGTCTCTGCAAGGAGGTAAAAAAAACAGGTTACAATGAAACTGTACTATAACCTTATGTAAAACGTTTGATTGGGGCCAAAACAGTCACAAAAGGATGATGAAAGAATGCAGTGCATCATGAAGACACCACCAATGATTTTTCAAGGAAGACAGCTGAAATGGTAGCAAACAGGAGCAGGTATGTTTCAGAGAGGTGCCAAAATAAAGAGTTAAAGGAAGCATTCTCAGAAGTGTTAATGCCAGCAGGTTAAGAAGTGAGGCAATTAAGTAATACAATGATTCACTGTGGCCATGAACAAGTTTAGACATGTACAAGTATGAGAGAAGACCTAAAAGCGAAAACAGCTGATGTGAAGTTGTTCTCTCGCCTTCATTCTCACTGATGGGTTCGGAGCCGATTCTCAGCTCTGACTCGCCCAGATGCTAGGTCTTCAAACAGCTCGTGGTATACTCCCTAGCCCATGATGCAATAGTGCTTCCCTCAGATCTCGTTTGCTGCTGCAAAAGATTGGGAGTTCCTCAACAGCTCTGGTAAGTATTTTAAAAGTATCTTTGTATTTTTCTACAATTCTTGCTTGGTGTTGATGGATAATATAAAAACTTAGGAGTTTTCTATACATGTTTGATGTTTGCTAATCATACTTAGTATTAGAGTGCTTTTTCTCTGTTTTTGTGGCCGCTTCTCTTTTAGGCCTTCTTATAACTCTCTTAGAGATTGTTTAGTTTAAAGCAACTTTCCTCCCTACCATTTCTGCTGTCTGCTTTAGAGTAGCAAGCCCGTTTTTTATTAGGGCAGTAGTAGTTCATTTTTTCTTCTATTAAACTTGAATTTGTAAGTTTAAGTCAGCCCTGTGGTTGTTGTTAAGGCTGTATTATATATCTTTGAATGTAGCATTGCGTGCTTCTCATAGTTGACTCCAGAACTCAGCGTTTGTTATACACTTAAAAGGAAAAAGAAGCAGAACAAACCGCTGCTCACACTCGTAAAAGGCACAGAACTGTAACAACCAATCCACAGAAATATACGATAATCCACTAAAATAATACTTGTGCTGATTCGCCAACTAGAATCGTATTTGAAACATCACAAATGTATAAGCACTCACTGAAGCTTTTTTAAAAAGTTTGAAGAGTTTAATCAACACATAAAACGTTAAGCGCTTTCACTCGTACACCACGAGCTTCCTCAGAACAAATTAAACATCCTGTCATTCATTTTTAAAAAACCTCAAATTGGCGCCAAAATGCCAAGAATTTCTTAAAGTGATAATACTCATTCACTGTTTTTGATAAGTTTAAATAAAAAATCTGTACAATACAAATTCTACTATTCTATTCAAAAAAGTATTAAACTAAAAATATATAATGTAAAATTACATAACACTGTGTGCAATTATTAACATTTTTGTGTGTATCTAAGACTTCACCATGTTGTCAAGTAGACATAAAAAATATGTTAAAAAACTATTTGACAAAATATATAGAAACCCTATAAAAAGCTTTTAACATATGTTCATCCATATTGCATATAATTAATGTTGCTTATGGTAATCATTACAACATATCTGCAGTGTAAGCAATGCAAATATGTGGGAAATGTTAAAACAAGAAGAACACAACCCTTCATTAGCTTCTTAGCGTCAATAGTGGCTTAACACTAATAAGTGTACCGTAGTTTCTTGTAGTTTAGACCCTGTTTTTATTGGGGCTATTATTGCTATTATTCTTATTATTGTGTGCTTTTATAGTTACATAGAGTGTGTGTTGTTGTATTACATATTATATAGTTAGAGCCCTACATTTTTTTTCTTTGGGGATATTATTATATATATAAGAGTGCTTTACCATGTCTCAAGAGAAGGCTAAATCTGGTTTCAAGAAATGTCTCAAATGTGGACAAAAGATGTCCATCACAGATGGGCACACAGACTGTGTTTATTGCCTAGGTGAGTTTCACCTTCAAGAAAATTGTGCCATCTGTCATTCATTTAGTTCTCACGTTCTCCACAAATGCAGGAGTAAGTCAATTGTGAGAGGTTTACTAAAATCCTTTTTTCAAGAAGCCTTGGATAAGCACAAACCTGCTAAGTCATCAAAAAGTTTATCTTCCAGCTTGTCCTCAGAGTTGGAGCCGAAAAAGGGCTCATCGATATCCAAATCTAGCTGGACTAATACCTCAGCTCGAATGCCTACAGAACCAGAGGTTGTTGTTGTCAGTAGGAGCCAGTCCCCAGTATTGGAGCCGGTATCTCCTACTCTAAAGTCCCCAGTTTTACAGTCAGAGGCCTCTTCTATAACTTCCTGGTCCTCAAGACTATTAGATAAGGATGTGGATCGAGTGGTGCAGAGGCTTTTGCAGTCACAGGTACTAGCAAAAAGACTGTCGGGATCGACCCTTAGGGCTTCAGAACCAACCAAGACCCAGCCCATTTCTTCTGTTCTTCCTCCGATTTCACCCAGAGTTTTGGAGCTGGAGTATTCGGAACCAATGATTGAGGAACCACCGGAGCCGACACCCCTGGAGCTTTTGGTTCTGTCTACTCTGACTTCTTCTGTACCTACCTTAGAGTATAGGAGCTGACACTTTCGGTGCCGACTCTGCCTCTCAGGCCTCGGCTCGGGTGAGTTCGACACCTACTTTGGGCTTGGAGCCCATGGCTTTGGTGCAGTGGAGATTGCCTGCTTCTACGGATCCAGGCATCTCTTCGGATCAGAGCCAGGGAGTCTTCATTGCTATGAGGAGAACGTTGTCCCCTCAGGCACCCACATATTGGTACCGGCAATCTCCTCCCCTAAAGATCCTGTGTCTGCCTCTGCTTCACTGATCCCTCAAAAGTGTAGAGACCTGGAGTCTCAGATCCCCCATCGGGTGAGCCCTGCTCTTCCGGGACCTCCCTTGGAAGCTCCCAATGAGGAGGTTCCCAGGAACAGGATTTGTAACAGGAAGGATCTGGATTCCCCACAGGAATCCATCACGTCAGATACTGACTTAGAAGAGTCAGAAGGGTCCCCACGGTCCCCCTCTGAAGATATCTCTTTTGGTGATATCTTAATAATACTGAAACAGAGGGGAGGCTGGAAGCCCCTTAACCCTACTAATGATGAGTCAGTACTCCTGAAGGCTTTCAGGTCTCAGGCCTTCACCTCTTGGGTGACTATGCCTTTTGATGAGTTGATGGACCTTCTATCTCAAAAGATGTGGGAGTCCCCAGATACCATAGAACCAGTCCTTCCGAGGCTTAACAAAAGTTATAATGTCACCCCAGGACAAGGCTTTGCTTACCAAAGGAGTACCTGTTGATGCTATGGTGGTGGCGGCGGCCACCAAAAAGGAGTTATCGGAGATCTCCACATCTGTTCATCCTCCTAATAGGGATTCTAGGATCATGGACAGATACAGAAAGTGCATGTTTAGTTCAGTGGCCTTTACTCTTCGATCCCTGAACTACCTTACACATTTTACTAGACTACACAGAGATCTACTTAAAGAGTTGGGAGATACTCTACAGGGTGTGGTAGCTGCAGGGCTCTCAGACAAGGTAACCTCCCAGCTTGTTACCCTAAATTCCCTTATAAACTCTTCCATGCATCTGATTTCATATGCAGCTGATGGAACGAGTAGAGCAGCGGGTACAGGAATTGCTCTTAGGGAGATACTCCTAGATGTGCTTATGTTCCTTTGTGGAGCCCTAAAAGTCATCCTTTGTGAACACCCCCTTTGATGGTTCATCACTTTTTGGACCAAAAGTGAAGGAAACGCTTTCCAGGTGGGAGCAAGATGGAAAGACTCTGTCTGCTGTAGGAGTCCATTTTTCCACCCCTACCAGACCTTATCCTAAAGGTCGAAAAAGTGGGAAAATGTGGTTCTGTAAAACCCAAGGAGCTTTCTTTGACACATGTGGTGAAACTCCTTCTAGAGGCAGAGGAGGGGGCAATAATGGAAGATATCATCCACACTGCAGAGGGGGCCCCAAAAATCAGGGTGACAGAGATCAGTTCTTTGGAAAGCCCTACCAGTGCTCCTGAAAGGAGGCCCATCTGTCCATCTCTGGAGGCAGTCGGGGCACGCTTATCTTTGTACCCAGACACCTGGCTAAAAATCACAAAAGATTGTTGGATACAAAGCATAATATCCAGAGGATACACCATTCCCTTTGCTACCCCTTGTGAAGAAAATCCCACATGTCCTACCCAGTTACAGGGAACAGGCAACCACAGAGATTGCAAGGTTGCTAGAAAAAAAGAGTCATCCAACCAGTCCCAGCAGACCAGAGAGGATCCGGAACTTACTCAAGATTCTTTTTAGTTCCAAAGAAAACAGGGGACTGGAGACCCATTTTGGATCTCAGCAGATTGTACAAATCTGTCAAAAAAACTAAGTTTCAGATGGTCATACTGCAGTCTATACTTCCCTTTCCAGGGAAAGACAATTGGATGTGCTCAATTGATCTCCAGGATGCGTACTACCATATAAAGATGGCCAGACCATCCAGGGTTCTTCTGCACTTTCGGCTTTGAGCCAGTCACTTTCAGTTTCGAGCTCTGCCCTTTGGTCTCACTACAGCCCCCAGAGTGTTCACCAAATGCATGGCAGTAGTCACAGCTCACCTGAGATGGTTAGGATTCCAAGTGTTTCCATATTTAGATGACTGGCTCCTCACTGCCTCTACCAAGCATCAACTCATACAAGCAAGAGATATGACCTTAGAACTTTGCAGTCAATTGGGGATTACTGTAAACTGGGACAAATCTGCTTCACAGCCATCCAGACATACCGTTTTTATAGGAGCAGATCTCAACACAGTTTCCATGACTGTAAAACTTCTAAGGAAAGAGTGGTGAGCCTTCGGCAACAAATTCTGGACCTCATCCCCAAACAGAGAGCCCCAGCTTCAGTAGTGCTCAAATTACTAGGGACCATGGCAGCAGCCATCATTGCCATTCCATTAGGCTGAATGCATATACGGATACTGCAATAGCTCGTATTCACACAGTGGTCCTATCAGGAACTTCCAATGTCTCATCCCATTATAATAACAAAGTCTTGCAAGAGAGATCTTCTTTGGTAGCTGATCTCTCCTCAAGTGACAATAGGATGTCCATATCTTCTACCATCCCCTGTTGCCACTGTGACCATGGACACCTCCCTGATAGGGTGGGGGGGGGGCATTTTCAGGGAAGGACATCCAAAGGCACATGGGAGAATCATGAGGCTCATCTGCATATCAGTGTCCTAGAGATGAGACCAGTACTTCTAGCATTGCAGTCCTTTCAAAACTTTCTCCCTCTAGGGACTATTGCAGTACAGATGGACAACATGTCAGTGGTCTGATACATAAACAAACAAGGAGGAACCAGATCATAACCCTTATGTCAAGAGACCCTGAGGGTATGGCAGTGGGCAGTATCCACCCAGCGCTTTCTGACAGGAACGCACATCCCAGGGAGGTCCAATGTGATAGCGGAAGTTGAGCAGAGCAATTCTGTTGCCTCACGAGTGGTCCCTGAAAGAAGAAGTAGCGGAAAGGATATTCTGCAGATGGGGCCAGCCTTGCTACAACCTCTTTGCAACCCCACCAACACCAAATGCAGCAACTACTTTGCCCTGATCCCCAACCTGGGGGATTCCCCAAGGGATGCACTTGTATACAGTTGGCCACCAGGACTTCTTTATGCCTTTCCCCTGTTTCCTCTGATACCCAAATTCCAACAGAAAGCCAACATTCTGAGAAGGACCATTATTTTAATAGCCCCTTACTGGCCTCGTCAAATTTGGTTCCCCTTTCTTCAGCCTCATCTACTGGAAGAACCATGGATTCTGGACCCAGTTCTAGATCTTCTGATGCATTCATCAGGGGCTCTTCATCCTGCACTTTATACCCTAAATTTGACAGCTTGGCTGCTTCAGTTCCATGAATAGCCAGGTTCTACAGTCTTGTCACCTGCAGCACAGAACATCCTAATCTCTTCTCATAAATCTTCTACCAGGAAACTGTACTTTAGCAAGTGAAAAAGATTTTCCATATGGGCATCACAAAACAATGTTGACCTATATATGGCTTCGATTTCATCCATTTTAGAGTTTCTGACTAAACTATTTCATGAAGGAGTGACTGCGGTAATCCTTAAGGTTCAATTGGCAGCAATTTCTAATTTTCATATTGGTGATCAAGAGACCCCCATCATGTCACACAGACTTTCTAAAGCCTTCCATAAAGGTACTATTCACTTGAGACCACCTATTAGAGCCCCAGCTGCTCCATGGATCTGAATTTTGTGCTCCCATGGATCATTTTACGCCCCCCCCTTGAACCTGCACCATCCTGTGATTTGAAGTACCTATCATGGAAGACCATTTTCCTAGTAGCTATAACATCCGCTCAAAGAATCTCAGAATTACATGCCTTGTCCATCAAAGCCATCAAAGCCCCATACTTGATTTTTTATAACAACAGAGTAACGCTGAGAACAAATCCTTCATTCCTACCTAAGATTTGTTCTGAAACAAATCTTAACCAGACTATAGAATTGCCTGTGCTTTTTCCCAAATATACTAACAAAATGAAATGCATGTTGCACAAACTCGATATCCATAGGCAACTTCGAATCTATTTAGATAGGACTAAGGACTTCAGAAAGTCAGATCAACTTTTTGTCTCATTTTCAGATTCAAAGAAGGGTACTCCAGCGGTAAAAAACACTTTGTCAAAATGATTGTCAGATTGCATTTCTTTCACATACAGCTCTACGCAAATGGCACTAAATCATAAAGTTAAGGCTCATTCAACCAGGGCAGTTTCCACATCTTCAGTCTTTCTAGCAAGGCTACCTATAGATACCATTTGTGCAGCAGCCACATGGTCATCACCTCATACCTTTATCACTCATTACAAATTGGATAGGAACTCCAGGGACAAAGCCTCCTTTGGTTCTATGGTTCTGAGGAATATACTTCCATGAGCCACCCAAGAAAATGGTGCTTGGGACGCTAACCCATCAGTAAGAATGAAGGCGAGATAGAACAATTTCACATAAAGAAGTTATGTACTCACCATAAGGATCCATGTGAGTTGTTCATCTCGCCTTCATTCTTATGTCCCACGTACCAGCCCCCTACTTTTAAAGTCTTGAGGGCCGGGAAGTTCAGACAATTCTTAGTGATACTTTGTCCTTATCTACAGTATCCTTATTTCAATTCCTATGTACTTTAATTATCAGTATGATTGGCTGCAAACAAGATGTGAGGGAAGCAGTATTGCATCATGGGATAGGGAGTAGGCCACGAGCTATTTGAAGACCTCGAGCTTTAGCATCTGGCCGAGTCGGAGCCGAGGATCATCTCCAAACCCAGCAGTGAGAATGAAGGCGGGATGAACAACTTACATGGAACATTATGGTTAGTACATAATTTCTTTTTTTCTAGGATAGGCTCCATCTTTGCCCTGATTTGACTTCAGGGCTCAGTGCTGGATTGTAAATGTATATCTCAATGATCATACCTTTAAATTAAGATGGAAAGGAGTGGGTGTATGACAGAAGCAGAAGGGGTTTGGAGTAGAAGTTCAGACAGCAGAGAAGGAAATCACAGAACATAGCAGTGGAATAACTAGCTTGGCTGTGTTATGTTACTGTGCAATCAAGGACTTTGGTAAGTTCTGTGGAAGAGCTCGTCATAATGATGCAGGAGGGGAGGGTGGACTTTACTGGTTTCTCAAAAATATGGGTCAGTGACTAAAGGGGATAGAAAATGTAGGTAACTGATCATAATTAGTTGAAAAAATGACAGAAAAAAAGGAGGATGGAGGTGAGGTAATGATCTGCATAAAGTATGGTATCAAATGAAAGATCAGATAGGAAGAGGAGCACCACCCCATGAACAGATAAAGGAAGGCAGGATGATCAGAATCTATAGTAGGTGGCTTGCTGAATAAAGTAAAGGAAGGTGGAGAGATGGTAAACCAAACAGTCCCCCCCCACACACACACACACACACACACATACACACACAGACACACACACCCTTCAAGGGACAACTATAAAAGACCGGAGAGGAGAATAAAGGAGTCATGTAGGAGGAACAGAATTATTATGCAGATGATCTGACTCTGCATATTTAGACTAGGGATTCCATGTTCCAGGGTAGAGAGGGAATGGGAGGTGATTGTGGTCATGGACCATCAGAGGTTTAGCCAGGAACTACAGGACTATAACAGAAATGTTAGAATTCTAGATGTGGTACTAACCATGATGGAGGGAGATAGGAATGACCAGCTGAAGACATCATTAAGCAACTATGATTATGCAACAGTGTAGTTTAGAGTGGGGAAAGGTTTACAATGCAAAGCTGAAGATCACTGTATGGAATTTTAATCAACATTTATTTATTATTATTTTACATTTGTTGACCGGGTTTGTCCGACTGAGCTGATAGCTCTTTTTCAGAGGAGGCCCATGGAGAAAAGCTCCACATTTTATTTTTACAATAGAGTACTTAAGGCACCAAATGAAAAATCTGGAGAAAAGCTCCAGGTATCAGTTGGTAAGAACATATTAACAGTGTTCAGAAATAGAAAACAGAATTTATATTGAATATCGGCAAGTTTAAATTGGGTTTTCAATAACATATAATATTAAATACAGACAAGACAGTACAAGTTTTGTACATGGGTTTTGCAATAACAAACTAATTATGAACATTGATTTAGAGATAGGATTGTGGAGGTAATGCAGCATAGTTGGGAAGTATTAATTAAAAGAGAGTGCAGTGATAAATAGTAGACAGAGGTGATATGAGAGTAGAAGTATGTTTAGGCTGAGAAGGAAAGTGAGTTATGTAGGTAGGGGAGAAATTAAGTAGAGGTTTTAGGTAGGCAAGTGTGCTGTGACAGGATGTTGGAAGGAGAAGTTATGGATTCTGGGTACTTGAGAATAAATTAAGGATGCTGAGTACAATGGCAGGGCCATTGACTGTTCAGGTATTCTTTTAAGGCCAACTTGAATTCTTTAACATTGTTGAGAGTCCTAATTACCTGTGAGAGTTTGTTTCATGATTTGGCAGGGTTTTAGCTGTGTAGATTGCAGCCAGTTTTATTCTTTGGTTGATGGGTTTGTAGTAGGTCTTGGTCTGATCTTCGAAGGCTCCTAGAAGGAGTGTAGTAAGAGATAAGGGAGGATAGGTTGTGACAAAAAGAAGGTTGATATAAAATTGAATGAATAACCATAAGCTGACAGAGAAGAAGTTGATGGGGAAATTCTAGCCAGTGTAACATTTTTAGAGAGAGACAGTGATGAGATTTATAATTTTGATTTGCTGTGAATCTGGCAACTTTGTTATAGGTAGATTCTAACTTATTAAGGAGTGATGAGTTGAGGTTTGTTAGGATTTGGGAGCTGACTTGGTAGCAGATAAGCATGTGAGAGGGGTATCCTTGTTTTGTTAGTGATGAACTTTTTGTTTCTGTATAATAGCCCCAGTTTTGGTGTGTTTTATTGATACAGTTGTTCATAGGATCATATGTGTGTACTAGGCTAATGGCCCTGGAGCCTTTACAAGCCTAGCCCAAGTGCCCTGGCATCGTGCCACCCAACTTTAGTTCCCAGTGTCTCTATCAAGTAGAGCCACTGGAGTGATCCCTAGGGTGAACATTCTATTTCCCATCCACTCATCAAGATTTCTCTTGAAGAGGACCAGTGAGGTGCTCTGCTTGAGTTAACATGTAGATCAAATTTTAATTGGTCATCGATTGTGACACCTAGAAGTTTAGTGAAAGATTCAACAGTGATAGGTGTATTGTTGAGAGAGAGTATGACGCAGGAAGATTTAAGAGTGCTACGATTTTTGGCGAGAAAAAGTAAGAGTTTGGTTTTATTAGGATTCAGTATAAGATGGTTATTGGAGAGCCAGGTTTCAACTGAGTTAAAGGAAGATTGAGTAAGTGAGATAAGTTCAGTAGGGGTGTCAGTAATAGAGATAACTGTAGAGTTATCAGCATATTGGACAAGTGATGACTGAGGGCAAGATGTATAGAGTAGGATAATGAAGATATTGAAAAGTAATGGACCAAGTATGGAACCTTGGGGAACACTAGTTTTAACAGGCTGAGGGGGAGGGGAGAGAGCAGAGATCCATTTTACAGCTTGTTGTCAATCAGAGAGGTAGCTAGAGAACCATTCAATGGTTGTGATAGAGAAATTGACGTTAGTCAGTTTGCTTAGAAGGAGAGAGTCGGAAACCATATCGAAGGCTTTTGAGAGATCAAGGAATAAGCAGGAAACCAGTTTGTTGTTGTCTCTTGCTTCAGAGACAGTATTGATGAAGGATAGGAGGGCAGTAGTAGTACTGTTTTTTGGGCGAAAACCATGTTGTTTGGGGATAAGTAAATTTTCTTGTAATAAGTGTTGCATGACTTGCTTGTGAATGCATTTTTCAAAGATTTTAGAGAGGGATGATAGGATAGCTATAGGTCTGAAGTTGGAGATTTCTGAGGAGTTACCTCCTTTATGTATAGGCATAATGTAGAAATCCTTCCAGATGGAGGGAAATTTAGATTCAGAGATGGAGCTGTTTATGAGAATAGATACAAGAAGAGCCAGAGAGTTGGCTGCTACTTGAAGGAAGTAGGGAGGAATGTTGTCAGCTGATGGAGAACAGGGTTTTAGTTTGTTGAGTAGAGATTTAAGGTAGCAGGTGGGTACAGGTTGAGGGAAAAAGAATTACTGGAATTTGAGGAAAGAGAAGGGTTAGGAGATATTCCACTGTTGGTATTTGGGGAGTTAGAGGGTAGCATCTTCTTGACAGATTCAATAAAGTGGGAATTAAATTTTTATTTTTTATTTTACATTTGTTGACCGGGCTAGTCTAGCTGGAATTATTTCCATTTTCAGTAGAGGCCCGGGGAGAAAAGCTCCACAAGATATACAAAAAACATACATTTGAAGTAATATACAAGAAAATCACCAGGATAAATGGAGAGACAATAAAAAAGTTAGTATACAAAAACTATTTACAAGTAGGAAGAGATATCATTTCCTATAAACAAACTAAACTACTGAGAAGCATAAATCAGGGAAAGGTGGTAGGGAGAGGAAGTGGGAGAAAATTAAGAGTCAAGTAAAAAAGAAAGGATATGAAAGGATTAAGCAAACTTTCAGAGAAGAGGGAGAGAAGTAAGTGAGAGAAGGGATAGTTGTTCAGCGAAGAGGGAGAGAGATATGGGGGTAGTAAGGAGATAGAGTGGGGTAGAAGTTTAGTCAGGTTTAGTGCAGGAACAGAGCCAGTGGTTTTTCAAGTGTTCTTTTATTCTTTGTTTGAAGAGGGGCAATGATGAGATTAGTGTTATGTCACTAGGTAGTAGGTTCCAGTTCCTTCCTACTGTGCTAGAAAAAAGAGAGTCACCAGCTGAGTTATTGGACTTTGTTAATTTAGCCATAAGTTTCCTAGAAGAACGAAGGGAGTTAAGATTATTGTAAGGTATTAAAAGTTCTGAGAGTATGGGGGTGTTTGTAGGCTGGTACAGTATTTTGTGGGCAATGTTTAGTTGGGTGATGAGCAGAAGGTTTTGGAATTCCAGCCAGCCTAGTTGTTTCAGGTTATTACAGTGGTGGGTTCTGAAGGGGTTGCTAGTGGCGAAGCGGCGATGCTATTATAGCATATGGTGAGTTTATTGAGGTTGGTTTTCTTAAGGTTGGTAAATATAGGTGAAGCGTGAGAAGTGTTGACAATAGATGGGAGTGGGCAATCTTGGCTCGAGCAGATTCAGTTAGGAAGGGTTTAATTCGGTATAGGGATCCTATTTTTCTGTTGACTGATTTAATGGTGTTGTTAATGTGTTGATCAAAAGAGATTATTGTCAATGGTTATTCCTAACAGTTTTGTTGTAGGATCAGGTGTGATAGCTGTAGCATTATTAGAGGTAATGGTGAAGTGTAAGGAAGGGGATCGGGTGGTGGGAGTAAAGAGTAGAAGTTTAGTTTTTTTGGCATTTAGTAATAGGGAACGTTTATAGAACCATGTTTCAACTGCATTGAAGATCATTTGAGTACGTGAGCAGAGTTCAGAAGGAGAGGTACCAGAGCAGATAAGGGTAGAGTCATCTGCATATTGGATGCAGGTAGCTTGAGGGATATCAGAGTGGAGATCATTAATGAAAAGGGAGAATAGAAGTGGCCCAAGAATAGAGCCTTGAGGGACACCAATGTTTATGGGTAGGAGAGAAGAGAGTTGATTGCCCCATAGGACTGCTTGTTGCCTGTTGCTTAGGTATGCTTTGAACCATTTAGTGGCAAGGTTGTCGAAGGAGAGGGATTCAAATATGTTAATTAAGGTGGAATGGTTGACCATGTCGAATGCTTTGGAGAGGTCAATAAAGAGAGCAGAAGAGAGAAGGTTGTTATTGCGATTCTTATTGATGGTTTCTACAAAGGATAAGAGAGCAGTAGTAGTACTGTGATGAGGTCTAAAACCATGTTGACAGTTTGCTATTATGTTGTGCAGGGTAAGATGCTGTAGGAGTTGCTGGTGAATGCATTTTTCCATAATTTTTGCTATTGGGGAAAGGAGAGCAATTGGTCTGTAGTTAGAGTGGTCGATAGAGTTACCCCCTTTATGTAATGGAATAATATGGGAAACCTTCCAGATCTCAGGGATGGTTCCTTCTTGGATTGTTCTATTTATGAGTATGGATATAGGGTATGCAATCACTTTGGCAGCCCTTTGGAGGTAGAGAGATGGGAGATTGTCTGCAGAAGGAGTACCAGGTTTAAGTTTGTTAAGAAGTCTGTAGATAAATGATGTGGGGATAGGTTGTAGTGTAAAGTTATAAGATGGGTTCGTAGGGATACTAGGAGGGGAGACATAGTTGTTGTTCATTTGTTTGGCTAGGGTTTGGATAGAGTCAATAAAGAAAGAGTTAAAAGTATTAGCAATTTGGTGGGGGTTGTCTGGGTCAGCGTTAAGAGGGGTTGGAGTTTTGGTGGTTCCTGGGGAAAGGAGTTTATTAATGGAAGACCAAAACTGTTTGGGGTTGTTTTGGTTTGTTTGTTGGAGTCTACAGTAATAGTTTTTTTTGTCAGTAATAATTGCTTTTTTTGTCAGATTTCTAAGCTGACGGAAGTGGATAAGATCTGGGTTATTTCTATGGTGTCTCCATGAAGCCCATACTTTATTTCTGGAAAGGATTAAGTTTTTGGTTTCTTTAGAGAGCCAGGGTGCAGTGTGTGGTTTCATTCTGACAGTACGTTCTGGGGCATGTTTATTAAGAATGGATAGGAAGGTAGTATTAAAGTATAATACTGCATTGTCCAGAGGAAGTGTTTTTAAGGGTTCCAGTTACATGAATTTAGTTCAGCTTGAAATAAATCTATGTTAAAGTGTTTGGTTGAGTGAACTTTTCTAGTGTTTGGGAGATTTGAAAATTAAATTTTGTGTCTAGTAATATAAGTCAGACAGTGGTCACTGATAGCATCTGGCAGGGTTCCTACATCATAAAATTGTTTGTCTTTGTTTATAAGTATCCAGTCAAGAATGCTGTCTTTATTATTAGGTTTATTGATTCTTGTGGTGAAGGTCATGGTTTGGGAGAAACTATAGAGGTTAATGTGAGAAGTAGGATTTTCAGCATTAATACTATTCCAGTCTATGTTGAAGTCACCAAGAATGACAGTTTCTTGGGGGTAAGTTGTGGATACCCAGTTGAGAAAGGCTTCTAAAGTGGGTATATTGTTGCCAGGAGGTATGTACATACATATTATGTAAAGTGCTTTATTTGAGTTCAGTTGAAGTTTTGTAATAATGATTTCTGCTTTGCTATCTGGAGTTGGGTCTACAGGCAGAGTGGAGATGTTTAAATGATTCTTATAGAGGATTGCAACTCCACCACCCTTACGTTTTAAACGGTCAAGTCTAGCGATATTATAGCCGGGTGGTAAAATGGCATTATCTTTGGTATAAGGTTTTAGCCAGGTTTCGGTGAGGCAAAGGATATCGAAAGAGTGGGTGTCTAGGAGTACATGAAGGTGAGATACTTTGTTATTTAAACTTTGAATATTAAGATGACCTATTTGGAGAGTGTTATTAGTTTTTGATGTAGGAGTTTGGGAAGAGGGGTTTCTTGGTCCTGGGTTGGGATGGATGTCTCCATCTTGTAAGGTGAGATAAATAAGTTTAGTTAATGAGTTGTTTATTAGGTGGATTTGGAGCTTTAATTTTTTGTCAGTAGTTGGGACATAATTTATATGGGAGAGTCTATGATATTTAGATAGATGGTATCTAGGGGTGTAAGAAATGATGGCTTATGAGTTGAGAGTAGTAGAAGGGTAAGTTAAAGTTTGTTTTTGTATGTGGGTAGGATGGATAAGAAGTTGATTTTCAAAGAAGGTAAGATGGTAGGCTGAGACCAGGATAGTTAAGAGTAAGAGTGAGACTATAGGTATAGTAAAATGGGTGGTAGGCATTGTAGAGGTAAGGTAAGGAAGAGGTAAACAATAGAAAAAAGGTAAGTAGCAGGTTTTTAGGAATTAAAATATGAAGGTAGTAGAGTAGGGATAGTGTGAGATAGGAGTATGGAATCCTGAGAGTAAGATGAGAGTAAGATATAGAGAGAAGTAATAGGTCGAAAATAAAAGGGGAGGGTAAAAGGTCAGGGAAAGATATAGGTTTAGAAGGGGGAGTGGTGAGGGGTGGGGTTTAGGAAAAGAGAGGGAAGAAATGAATAAAGCTGATAGGATGGTAGAGGTAGGGGGAGTGTCTAGAGAGGTATAAGTGTAGGACCCCTGGGGGTGGGTGGGAATTGGGGGTAGGGAGGGGAGCGGAGTGAGCCCGCAGGGCGAACGGAGCGGGTAGAAACAACAGGAGGAGAAGCAGGAGGAGAAAACAATCAGAGATACAGGTAACTGTAGGTAAGAGAGGTAAGACGTGAGTATGAGAAGTTTAGTATGGTACAGAAGCAAAGGAATGAGTGGTAGAGTAGGGAAAAAATAGTGTTTAAACACAGAGTAGAAGTAGGAGGATAAGCAGATCAAGAATAGTACAGTATAGAACAATTTGCCGGGGTAGGAAGGCGGAGAGAGGCGGTGTAGGAGGATGGAATGAGGATGAAGATAGAAAGTGGAGGAAATATATTACATATACAGAGGTAGGACAGAGTAGAGGGGTAAAGAAGGAGTAGGATAAGGGTGCCACCTAGTGGGCAGATCTAGTAAGTGTAGGAAGGTGAGTGAGAGAGCTGTTTAGAAAAGAAGTATAGATGGTGAGATGCAAGGTAAGAAGTAAGTTAGTGTAATTAACAAGGAGTGTTGGCTATAGGGCAGCTTGAGGGGTAAAGGTAAGGCTGCTGTGTACTCAAGCTAGTAGCTAACTAAAGGGCCCTGATAAAAATAGTAGATAGGGGTCAATTATGCACTTGTAACTGAGTCCATAACATACTTTCTTCCTTCCTTGGAGGTAGGTGCAGTGTGAAAGAGTCAAATAGAAGAGGCCACTGGAGATTGTAGGGGTTCTTATATCTCCTGGTAGGATTTGGTTTGGACGAGTTCAGGACAAAGCAGAGCTGGGTTCTTTGGGAGAAAAAGGAGATAAATGAAGAGGAGAGAGCACAGTTAGCACAGGTAGCAAGGCAGAGATGCTAGCAGAAGTTAAGATAAAAACATTCACTGTCAGACATAATATTAATGAAATTAAATGCAATTCCTTTACAGATTCTAGGCATGCAGACAAAGTAAGAAATCCATTAGAGGCAATTGAAAGAAGACTATAACTGTCTACTGGGATATAAATACAATGTAGGTGCAAAAGACTTTCAAATTGTGAGGTAGGTAGTCATTAAAACAGTTTAAACATTGATTGTAAATTTGAGGCTATATGCAAACATCCAAGGTAGCATAGGTAATTATATCTATATATTATACATGATTGTTAAAAAGTATTCGCAGTGCGTGTAAGCTGAGTTTACACACCCTGGTGTGAGCAGGTGTGAGCAGGTATAGAGGGATCCCTATGAGGTCTGAATACGCGCCACGTGTGTGGCGTATTTAAACAAGCCGTGTAAGATTGCAATGGCTTAGGAGCTATAATTGCTTTAACAGCTATGTTGTTTTCAGAGCTTTAAGCTGTAGTAGCCTAGAACAGTAAATGCAATTTAGAAATGATTAAATTGTAACGGCAGTTCGCTATCAATGAACTAGGTGGTTAAAAACATAAAGATAGCTGCATGTTTTTGTACAACAGGAGTTTGGAGAAGAGTGGTTGCTGGTGTGGAGAATTTTATTGACTGCATGCCAAAACTTAGAGGGATTTGACTTTTGAGCAGTTGGTGGGTTATGATAGAATTATTTTTGGTCTTTACTGATTTTTTGTTTGTCTGATTTCTAAGTTCCTTGTATTTTTGTAGGTGGATGGGTAGTTCCTAGATTTCACCAAGTTGTGAGTGGCTTTGGTTAACATGATTATGATTTAGCTGAGGGAATGGGTCAACAATGAGTTAAAGGCATACCTCTCAACTGTCCAGATTTCCATACAGATTTTTCACTCATATTTTTGGTCTGTTTCTCACAAAATTGTGGTTTTCTAGAAAATCAATGGCAAAACATTTAGAAATTACATCAGAAAAGAATGGCAGACATCTGAATTTTAGACTTCATATCCTTCAGAAAATTCATGCTAATGTAACACCTGTTATTTTGTCAACTGCCTAAGTTTGTAAGAGCAATATTTAAAACATGTCCCTGTTGTTGCTCTTTTGTCCTCCCATGATTTGTGGCTTTGTCCAGATTTCTTGCTCTAAGAGGTTGAGAGGTATGGTTAAAGGTAAACTTAGGGCCTGAACAAGCTATGGGAATTAAGGGTGGTGTACATAGAGATATGGACATAGTTTGAGGAAAAGGCAAATAAAGGTAGAAGAGAAGAAACATGGATACGAAACAATGTGCTCTAGTGATTAGGGCACAAGATATGGTATACAAGAAGTTGATTGAAAAAGATAGAGAAGTCATGGTACACAGAAGCAAACAGAAGGGCAACAAATGAAGAAGTGGTAGCAAAGGTGCACGATTAAAGAAATCAGCAGAATGGATCAAGAAGGGAAACTAAGTTTTTTAGATGTATAGCATATTGGATAAAGGAAGGTAAATATGTACCTAGTGTGGTCAAGAATGGTGGGATTATATATTAAAAGCACAGGAACGAAATTAATGATTCCTTATAGTGTCCACTGCAGAAGGGGAGGTTAAGATGCAATGCTGAAAGCAAGGTAGTCTAGACTGGGTTGAGCTGATGCCAGGAAGGGAGAGGGAGAGGTAACTGGATACCTTAAAGTAAGATGATTTCATCGATATGAGATGGGCTCCCTAGCAAAGCTCTCAGGAGTCAGGATAGTGTATTAACAGGTACCATGAAAATCCCTGGCCACTGCAGAATTGCCCCTGGATGGAAGGGCACCAAGAACTGTACCCTTGAACATGGAAGACTACAAAATATATGGGTAACTTCAGGCTGAGGAAAAGGTTGATTGCTTTCCTAGAGGACAGTAACACAACTGTTGCTTGAACCTCATTAATTTTTATGATTGGGCTACAAAACAACTTGACTAGGAATTATCAGTAGACATGGCTTACTTGAACTTTACCAAGGTGCTTGATTTGATCTCAATCATATTTCTGCTAGGAAAACTGCCAGGTATTGTTGATAGGACTTAAAGAGAACTCGATTGAGATGATATAAGGGGTAAAAAGAATAAGACGAGTGGAGTACAACAGGAGTAAGTCAAAGTCCAGGTTTTATTTAAGGTATATTTGAAAGAGTAAAGAAAAGGATCAAACTCTTTGATGAGCACAAAGTGCAAAATCCAGCAGTGAATCAATGGAGAAGTCAAAGGAAGGATTTTAGAAAGGACAAGTGGGCAGAAAGATATCAGATGAGGTTCCATGTAGGGAAATACAAAGTACTTCAGCTGAGTTACAGCAAACCTTGCGTGAAGTATTATCTGAGGACAGTTGAACAGGCCTACTTCAGAAAGACGAAATCACAAACTCTCGAACGCTGACATGAGCGAATAATCAGAAAATCGAAAGTGGTATTTTGGGATTGTAGTACAGTGAAGATCGGAATATTTGCCCTTTCCTCACTGTAGTGCGATCTCGGAGTAAGAATATATATTTAGCGGGGGGGTGTGGGGGGAGGCGCAGCCCCCCCCACAATACCAATTTCGAGGTTTTGATTATTCGCTCATGTGAGCGTTTGAGAGTTTGCGTTTTCGGTTTTATGACATAGACCCCAGTTGAATTGGTGACATAATACCAGGAAAAAGACTTATGGAGTTTGATGACAGTGGCAGCAGGAAAAAGGATCCTGGAATACATGCTCAGAGGAAGACAGATTACAGAATCAAAGAGATAATGCTTCCATTCTACAGGACCTTCATCAGGGCAGACTTTTGAGTACTGTGTGCAGCTCTGTAAGCCATACAAGAGGAAGGACATCAAGCTGCTGTAAAGTGCCCAGAGAAAAGCTTTGCTCAGAGACTGAAGAAGCTGGAGACCTTCTCATTAAGCCAAGACAGAGGATATGTTACTGGTACTCAGTCTTATAGTGGGGCTGGTGTGATGTGATCACCCTGAATGGGAAGGACAGAGTAGGGAAGATGGGAAATAGGTAGTGGATTGTAAGAGCCAGTTGTGTCATGTATCTACAAAAGTACATCTTTACACATTTGGTTTTGGAGCAATGGAATGGAGTTCTAGACTACTGAATAGGTAATCCACGGAGGCATTCAAGGGGGCATGAACCAAATAAGGGAATGGTGAGGGAAGGGAGAGATGGGTCAGAGGATTAGAATATTAAATGCAGTTAAAAGGGCAGATTGGATAGTCTAACTTCGTCTTCCACTGTCAAGCAAAGTTAACATAAATACCCCCACTAAACTGCTTTTAAATGTTCAGTAGAATGACAGTCAACCATCTGTGCCTGAACACAACAGAAATATGCTTTGGTAATTTTATATATATATATATATATATATATATATATATATATATATATACATATATATATATATATATATATATATATATATATATATATATATATATATATATATATGTGTGTGTGTGTGTGTGTGTGTTTATGTTTCTAAAAGCAGGCCAGCAAGGAAAGCAACAGTGGTGGTTTAACAGACAAATAACATACAATGTAGAGTTAAGATTTGGGTCAGGAAAAATATGGTAATAATACAGGGGGGTGGGTGTTAAAATTAACCAGGGGAAGACTGGAAAGGTTAAGAGGGAATCAACTGACAGATGCCTTAGTAAGAGCAGCTTTTGCACATATATCTTGGGAAGTAACTAGAACAAGAAGTGCTTTAGAAGTGTTCCTGACTATGAGAGATGGAGTCAATGAAGCTGAAGTCAAGGAGGTACTGGCAGGCAGTGGTTATGAATCAGTTTGGTTCATGGTATTGACAGGACAAAAGCAAGTTATTCCAAAATGGATATTTAGGAAACTGATTGTGAAAGCTTAGGATCACACAAACAAATGGCAAGTTAATAGACTCTGTAGAAGAATTTTATATAAGAAGGATATAAAATGAAAGAAAATGAACTGAATTGTAATGAAGAGGCAGCCATTTTCAATTAGAAATTGGTTTTATAAAATCCAAGAGGGCAACATACATGAAGAGGAAAGAAAGAAAGAAGAATACATTAAAATCTATAAAGACTCCAGTTAGAGTACCAAAGAGGGCGAAAATGTTAATGGAGAGAAAACTTGCTAAAAAGGTTGAGGAGAAACAAACAAAAAAACAGACTGATGAAAGGAAGAAAGGGAGGTATACTATGATACTGCTCGTAGAAATGGAAAGAAAGTGTTGAAGAACTATATAAGCGAGCATAAATACTATCTGTTTTGCCCCAGTATTCACAAGAGAGAAAAGAGAAACAATTAACAGGATGGGAAATATTTGGGGAATAAATGACATTGGGAGACTAACCTGTCTTCCTAAGAAAAAGACCAATGAATTTGTGATCACCTCACATAGCAGCAATCACAAATCCTCAGGTGAAGTACATTCAAAATAAAGACATCCATACAGAAGTTTTCTTACTTTACAAAACAACTCTAAGGTTTATAACCGACAGGAGTTAGTCCAAGGTGAAAGTCAGTCCAAAGTGACATAAATCTTAATTAACTGACAACCTTTCTTGAATGTTTTCATCTGGAGTTGCAGACTTCACCAGACAAATTTTTAGTTACAGCATTTAAGCTTATATATTTAGCACACATACGCGCGCGCATACACACACACACACACACACACACACACACACACACACACACACACACACACACACACACACACACACCATAACCTCTAAAAAAAGGATCTGTTGTGAGGTATCTGTAAAAAAGAATCTGTTGTGGGGTATGAGTTAAGCACTACTACAAACAGACTGAGTAACTGTTAAGGTCATTAAAGCAATGGTGGTTAAAAGAAAAGGGACTAGTCTGAAGGAAGCAGGAGAAGAGTTGGGCCGGTGGATGAGTATACATTCTGGAGGGAGATGGAAGTCTGCTGACTAGTTAGAAAAGTGGTGGAAATTTAAAAAAAAAAAATAATGAATAAAAATGTATTCAAAGAGGAGAATGCTGGGGGTGAGGAACAACAATGGTTGCAAAGCACGCAGTTCTTCTTTTTTCTTTCCTCTTTTACTCATGACCTGAGACTAAAGAAGCTCATCTCTGACTGGCACTCACATCCTGTGCCCCGGATGATAACTTTCTTCCTCAGTGCACCCAAGTTCTTAGTCCCTTTATGATATTCTTTACATTATATCTTCCACCTCTCCCTCACTCATCACTTTAGCACTTGATATTCTTTAACTTGTACAGCTAAACTAGAATCCTACCATGTATGACATATGAGGATGACACTGATGTGGTATCTGGCATGCCGGTGTTTTTTTTTTTTTTTTTGAGGGAGCATGACCTTTAGCAGCTTCCTTTCCTTTTCTTCTACCGGTCCACTTTCCTGATTACCTAGCTGCTCCTTATTATTGTTGTACTTCATAAATTACCCCCAGTTAGTCTTCCAGTTTTTCTTGTTATGGTTTCAATATTATGTGCTTCCATGTGTTTTTCTGTCTCAGCTTTCCTACTAGATCTCCTTGGTGGAACTCCCTTGCTTTTGGTGATTCTTTTTACCTCTTTTCCTTCTCTTCTTCCCTCATTGGGTTATTCCCTTGCTAGAGTCATTTTTTTCCCTCAGGTGGTGACATTTTTGTTAAGTTTTGTTTTCAGCTAAAGCTTTGTCCATCATAGTGCCCCCCTCCCCCATTTGTCCTGTAGGAGCAGTGGACACTCTATAATTTAAGTTAGTTTGCCTCATTTGTTGTTGCTTTCTGCACTCAAATGAGCCTTCCCTCATTCATGTTGTCTCCCTGTCGGTCGTTTTTTCTTTGAACTTGACGATACCAACTCCACTTCTTTTTTTTTTTTACTTGTGAAACATACAGTAGTCTAGCATTTCAATGCTGACCTTGCCCAGGTTGATGTTTCTGTCTTTTTCCTGATGGCATCTTGGGGAAGTTTATTCCCTTCCTTAACTCCCTATGGTTCTTTATCTGTCTTTCCATGTTATGGAAGATGACTGGGACTCTCAATAACTTTTTTCACACCTCTGCCCGTAATTGTATTTAATGTCCTCACATAACTTGGTCCAATCTCAGCAACTACTCATCATGGTGTTTATTATTGGCTTGAACCATATAGTGAATTTATCATACACTGCTTTTGGTGGGAACCTTTTGATATTCCCTTGATGCCTCATAGTGGTTTACTTGGAGCTCCCTCTTGTTGCCACTGGGCATGCTGATATGCTGGCCATTCTTCCATTCTGAAACTTGTACTTGGTAACTGTACCTACCCACTTCCAACCTCTTATCACTGAGAGCCCCAGGGATCCAATTTATTCTTTCTTTCTTTTGTTTTTCTTCCATTTTGATTGATTCCCACTGTTTCTATACTTTATTCACCAGTTACTTTTCATGAATACTTTTGTATATATTTTTTAAGAAACTTCTTCAGGCTTAATTTTTAGTTACAGTGTTGTACACTATATATTTTGCACAAATGCAAGAAGACCTTTGATCAAGAAGCTGTTTCAAGAGGACCCATTTATCCAATCAGTGCACCCATTCAGCACTGATTGGATATTTTCTACAACTCCACTTCCACATAGGACATTCTTATTTCCCTTCCTGATGATTCCCCTTGTCAAAAGAGTAGACCTTTACTGGTTTATTTGTTCCTTCATTTTCAGTGGCAAATGTACATTTTTACCTCCTTCTTCCTCAGTTTATATCTGTGTTTTCAGTGAGGCTTTTATAGGAGAGATATTGACAGTAAAAACTAGCTAAGCCTGTAACCTGTATTCATCCCTTCCTCCCTCCTTCAGACTCCTTTTTTTGTTCAGGTCTCCCCTCTACTACATTGCAGTACTTTTTTATTTTTTTATTTTTTTCATTTTCTTCTGTTTTTATGTTTGAATGCCTTCCTGTGTTTCTTTGGTTCATTTTTTTCCCTTTTTTCTGAGTCTCTCCTCCCATTTACCCCTCAAAACCCTGAAGCTTACACAGGAGGATGCTGTTCTAATATTTTGATTAGAGTGCATGTTCTTGCACCTCCATTGGCACATTTATGGATGTTTTTATATTTGTTTGGTTCCTTTCTTTCCAGTTGCTCTACATAACTGCCCTCTTCCCTGCCTCTTGTCCAGCTGTAAGAGAGGCCTTCCACACTCTGATATGTGTGCGTTTTGGTGTGTTGTAATTGGCTTGCATCCATTTGTCTCTTTAGTAGTACTTTTTACCCTTCCCATTGAAACTCAGGTGTCCCTGTTTTTAGTTCTTTCCTGACACTTTCATGTTTGATTCAGTACCCCCTACTTCTTTCCTTAGGAATGACCACCATAATCACACTTTTCCTACAAATACTGTTTGAGCCACTACATGTGAACTTTATTCTCCCTCATAAATTCTTACAGTCTTAATGGTATCACAGCTCATTCATCTTTCCCTATATACCCCATTTTCTTACAGTGATATTTTTAGGCCCCTCCTATCTCATTTCCATTGATTATACTTTTTTTTTTGCATTTTGTAATATTCTTCCTATTTTCTGATTGGTTAGAAGACCTCCAGCTTCTCCCTGATTGGAAGTCTCCTATTGTACCCTGTCTTTTCTGCTTTTGCTTCATTGGTTAATTTTGTACTTTTTTAACCCTGATTTGTCCATGGACTTTTAGCTACCCTGATTGGAGCAGTATTTTACCCACACTGCCCCTCTTGAAACAGCTTCCTGTTCTCTTTCAAATGTCTTGTATTTGTGAAAAATATATGAAGTGCAACATTGTAACTAAAGATTAAGCCTGAAGAAGTTTATTAAAAAGTATACAAAAGTATTCATGAAAACTAAATGGTGAATAAAGCTTTGTCTCACTTTGGATGCATTATCACTTTTCTTTTTAGCTTTAGAGACTTTAACTTCTGCATAATTCATATGTGTGTGTGTGTGTGTGTGTGTGTGTGTGTGTGTGTGTGTGCGTGTGTGTGTGTGTGTATGTATGTGTGTGTGTGTGTGTGTGTGTGTGTGTGTGTGTGTGTGTGTGTGTGTGTGTGTGTGTGTGTGTGTGTGTGTGTGTGATATTAAAAAATGCACAAACCACAAAAAAAATTGTCGCACAAGCAGTATGCAGGCAATAACAGCCAGTGAGCCGTGAAATAATCCAATGTATGCTTTAAATCAAGTCAACACGTCCAGTTTAGTACAATTCAGTACAAGGATACTTTATTTATTCAGACAAACAAGAAGGTATAAGCTCTTTTGTTCCAAACATTAAAGCAGGAACTTCATCAGATACAAGGAAATTAAGGAAGTAAACTGTTCTAAATAGGAAATCTTACATGACATCACTTCCTGGGTTAGTCTGAAACAGTCTTCTGAAACAGAAGTCAGAAACACTACACATAAATGTGTCAGCACAAAACAGTATAGATATCAAAATATAAAAATACATATAAAAACTGATTGTGCAAATGTCAACACCCTAAACTATATGTTGTAAACACAAGAATAAATATGTAAATATGTGTATATATATAAAAATGCTTTTAAGATGCTTTTAAAAAATATATGTATATGTATATAAAAACATATAAATAAAATATGCATAGAGTTAAAAATCCATTAGAAACAAATTAATAAATTTCATGTACATATATATACAACAGGTATGAAGGCCATTTATAAAAAACATTTTTGTACCATGTCCATATCTAAATGTTTCACCTATCAAGAGCCCTCAATTTAAGCAGCCTGCTTACGGAAAGGCTATCCTTTAAGCCTGGCCAGTGGGTGGCATCAAGTCGTAATTGCCATAGCAACTCAGCTTTTTCAAGCAAATATGGCCAGGCTGCCCCCCATTATGTCTTTTTTGGACTTACTACAATTTGAACTGGTAATTGTACTCACTAATGTCTCTAGCAAGTGTGTTCACTTTACTAGCATCCCTTATATTCTTAAGGTGCTTGCTGATCCTATTTTTAAGCTTACATTCAGTCTTCCCCACATAACAACATGGGCAAAAGGAACATATAGCACAATAGACCACTCTTTCAGTTAACAACTACACTTCTCATGTATTTTTATTTTCGTTCTATTAATTTCACATTCACTGACTTCCACAATGAAAGCGCAAAATGTACATGCCCACAATCAGTTTTTGTATGTATTTTTATATTTTGATATCTATACTGTTTTGTGCTGACACATTTATGTGCAGTGTTTCTGACTTCTGTTTCAGAACACAGTTTCAGACTCGGGAGTGGATTTCACTAATCCAGGAAGTGATGTCATGTAAGAGTTCCTATTTAAAACAGTTTACTTCCTTAATTTCCTTGTATCTGATGAAGGTCCTGCTTTAATGTTTGGAATGAAAGCGCTTATACCTTCTTATTTGTCTGAATAAAGAAAGCATCCTTGTACTGAATTAGACATTTTGGCTTGATTTAAACCACACGGTGGATTATTTCAGGGCTCACTGGCTCTTATTGCCTGCATACTGCTTGTGCGACAGTTTTTTTGGTGGTATGTATATGATATGGCATACATGCCTATTTTTAAACATCCATTTTGTCAATGAGTGCCAGGGTGTTGTTTTATGTTGAATGTATGAATAAATGTCAAGGTATGTTTTGTCAACAGGTGAGTTGGGTTTGGAGAGGGTGAGAGTGTCTGTATCTGTGGGTTTGACTGTTAGGATTAGGGCCAGGGATAAGTGAGGGGATGGGTTTTTATGTTTGTGTGTGAGTGTGTGTATTTTAGGGTTAGAGTTGAATTTAGATAATGGGATAGATGTAGTGTTTGTAGTCTGTGTTTATGAATGTTTGTGTGAGTTTGTCTTGTGTAGTGGAAGTGTTACAGAAAGTGTTTTAAGGTAGGGTGTAGGGGTAGGATTGGGAAAGCAGCAGAGCAGTGTTAGCACCCATTACTAAGGTGGGCAGGGGGGGGGCGTGACTCTTATTCTAATTAGGGATTGACCTCCCCTCCATCCAGCAGGTTCAACTGTAAGCCAATCAGGAACCAAAGTCTTACCCCCAATCGTATAAACTGTTTGCTATTGCACCCCCCCCCCCTCTTGTTTAGAGTTATTGAAACAACTAGAATTGTAATGGTTTTTCAGGAAGAAAAATTTGTATCTAATGAAGTCTGATAAATAAAAGCACTCATTACTGAATAAACTGGATAATTTAAAGTTCAAAGAAGGATTTCTTTGTGTTTTTATTGCTTAATTTTTAGAGTGGGTACTTTCTAATTTGGTTAGCTGTCTGCCTGCAAAATGCCTACAGGAATATAACAATGGATTACTTCAAACAAATAGGCTTTTCCTTATGTTTTAATTTGTTGGTCCCAGGGAGAACCAGAGTTTGAAGACCCTATGAGGGGACCTACTCCACAACAGGTAGACTACATTTTGTATCTAATATAAAAAAATCCTAATTTCCCTCTTTCGAATCTGCTAAGTCATTGTTGCTATGTAAATTTGAAAATATACCATACATAACAAAGTAATATGCTATGTGTGTGCTGAATAACACTTTATTGTGTGATATTATGTGTAGTGAGTTTCTGCATTTTGTTACTTTCTCTTTTCAACAGGCTGAACACAAAGTGGAATAGATATTTAAGTGTTTTTCACAAAATACTCTATCCACAACCTGTAGGCACAGTGGGAGTTATGTCAATTCCAACAACCATTTGTGGGTGTAAGTTATGTTGAAATTTAGTCTTGTATGGTGTGGCTGGGTCACAAGGGTAAAGCTAAAGTGACCGATCCACAAACAAATCTTGAGTAAATCCCACTGTAATCATTATATAATGGCTTATATTTATTATGTAGCTATTTTTTAACATTTTTCTTTTAGTCCTTTATATTGTTCAGGTATTCTGTAGCAAACTGTGGCATTCTTTAATAAAGGAAATAAATAGAGATGCATTTGGCAATCTCTACTCTTAAATTTCCAGGTGCAGATGATAAGAAGGTCTCATTTAGTTATACACTGTACATTTTTTATTTGCAAAATATATAGCATATATGAATGGTAGTGTTTTGTGCAGTCCACCATAACTTCAGATTGTAAATAACATAAACAAGTGAGTTCACTTCTTACTGTTAGTATGTTACAGCATACATTCACTGCATCTGTTAGTGTACATGCTTGCCAATATGTAAAAGATGCTACCTGCCTTTGTTCATGATACTGGTATTTATAGAGTTAGCATTTTCATTTTATCACATAACTGAAGAATGACATATTTATAGCCTATGTGCCATAACAATTTATAAAACGGTAGAGCATCATGAATCCTTATGGTATCCGAGTTGTAAATAACACATTAGTAATACCCGTTTGATTAACTGACAAGATGACTGTGAGCGGAACTAAGACATGGTGCCTGTCAACTGCTCAGGATGTTTACTTCATGTCAAAATGCTTAAGAGGGATGGACCATGCAATATGCAGTACCAAGTAAGAATGCTTCCAGGTGTTTAAAGCTGTACTGCACATACACTCAACCCCTCTCTTTTAAAAACAAGAACTAATATTACTAATACTCTACAAACTATGCATATTTACATGGATAACGTGTTTCAGAATTCTATTGCTGTGCTGTTATAGCATGTCAAGGAATAAGCAAAAATCAAAAATCTTGTACCATCATCATTTGTTTATGTATCTCAATTCATTTGCCTTCTGGTTTCAGTTTCTGACATGAAGAAGCATTGCAGAATTTGACACAATCTCCGATGCAGGTACTCTGCTGCTTCTTTTGATCAGCAAGTCTGTTCTTTGCACATTGTATGATTTTGATCTTGGAGCCTCTGTTATCACAGTAGGTTCATGCTGTCATTCTTGCAGTTTTATTGACAGCTGGATTCTTACTCCATCTTCCCCTTTCAATGAAATCAAAAGTTTGCACATATCTCATAGTTACTCAGAGCCATAGCTGAATCATCTAGTGCCCAGTGCCAGCTCCAGATGTTGTGCCCTGCTTCCTCAGCTCAAATGAAGAGCAACAAAAACAGGACTTCAGCTTACACTGTACCAAGTCTGCAGCTGATCGACATGCCTCTCAGCTCTTCTAGTGAAAAGAAAAAAAATACACTTCAGATTACTCTGTAGTAAGTTGATTGGTACTTTTGGACCAATTAGCTTACTATACTACTACTTATAGGCATTACATGCCCCCCTCAGCTGTTCTACCAAAGAGCAAAAAAGATGCCCTTTGGGTTACTTTGTACCAAGCTGACTGATACATGTATATCATAGGTTCATAGATTAGTACTAGGCTAATGGCCCTTGCGAGCCATTTTAAGCCTAGCCGATTACCCCTTGTGAGACTCAAACCCTGCACCTTGTGTTTGTAAGGCAAACACCTTAACCATTAGGCCACCCTCCCACCCGTATCAAATGGTTTCTTACAGCAGACCCACACCTCCTCAGCAATTCACGAAAAAAAAAAAAAACAGCACAGTAAAAAGTAATGAAGGAAGTGCACTTCTTGACCACACACCCTCAGCCTAACACTTTGTGCCTGGAGCAGTTGCCCCCTTCGCCATTTCCTTGCTAGGCTATTGTAGTAACTCTTTGGTTTGGCTTGATTTTTTTCAATATCTGAGCAGCACTGCTTTGTTTTTTCTGGCAACAGTAGTTAATGTCTATAAACTTGCTTTCCTACCTTCTGCCCATTCATAAATCTGCAGGCGATAGTCCTGTGTTTTGCATTAGAGTGTTCTTGAATTTTAATGCAAGACAAACAGTCTCCCTTTTTGGTTCCTGCATTCTTCTTCATCAGATTCTTTATCATCTGAATGATTCTCCCAACTTGGCCATTGCTCTCTTTTTATCTAGCACTCGTAAGTAGACACATGAACTCTGCATGTTTATTCTTGAATTCTTCACATGCAGATTATGGACTATTATCTGAAGTTGTCATATAGTGTCTTGCAAATATACTTGTGGTATCTCCTAATTTTGTATAGTAATCAAAACATGTCAAACAGTACTGATCTTCCCTAAATGGGAATACATCTCTCCAAGCTTTGAGCCATGGCAGAACAGGTATTTCATGAGGCATCATTTATTCTTCTTCTTGAGGATTCTTATTATAATACATATTGCAGATCACACAATTCCAAAGCACCTTCTTGATTGTTCTGACATTCCTGGCCAGTACATCAAAACTTACTCTCTGTTTGCATTTTTTTATTGCCAGGTGAGATTTGTGTATTTTTGCAAGCATTAACTCTCAGCTGAAATCAGTGATTTGATTTTATCTGATTTAAATATTAGTGTGTGCATACAGCTGCTATCATTCTTGTAGAGGTAGTACACATGTATGCCTTTATAAATTGCAATACTTGAACTGGCCATCATGTCATGCTGATCCCTTTAAGTAACTGCAAGTCTGTGTCCTGTTGTGTACATTTGTTATTTTTTTTTTGTTTTTACCTTTTCTTCCACCACTGGGGACTGCAGTATGCCCTATTATATTTCCTTGTCCTCATTCAACAGATATTTGGTTTTAGAGATGTTCTACTATCAGTATTTGTATCTGTTTACCTAGCCTGCATTATATTCTCAGAATATGTACTGCAGGCTAATACGTAGATTTTGTTTTTGCAAATATGGAGTTGCCTCATATAAGGACTTAATTGGAAGGCACTGGAGGGGTTTATGAGCCATCGCAGACAACCTGTGATTTCTATGCATGAGCATATCTTGTCTGTGCTTCAGTAAATGTTATTGATCCACATGCTACTAATTTGTTCATGAGTAGTGCTCCATTTCATTTCCATACTGCCTGGTATCTACTTGTAACACAGCTAGCTTAATAACAACATAATGTCTCTGAATTACTGTATCAGTCACAAATTTCTTTAATATGTCAAAACATTTATCTTGTTCAAGTGACCATTCCCATTCTGCAAATTCTGTAGTAGCGGACTCAAAGTTATTGTAATGTCTAACATATGTCGTATGAACTTTTCTATGTACTGTACTATTCTTAGAAATTTCAATATAACTTATTTATCCTCCAAATTAGACATTTTCACTATGGTTCTCACTTTATCAGAAAGTGGATGCAGACATTCTAAGATTTGTATGTTAAATATACATATACTTCAGTCTGTTTACACATTTCCAGCACTTGTTTTTGTCTAATTTCATATTATAGAGCCTTAATCTATCTAGCAGATAGACCAGTCTTATGTCATGTATCTTCCTGGTTTGACTTCATACCAGCAGATCCTTAACAGTACTGGCTGTGCCATCCTGATCTACACTTGAGGTTATGGCTCTTTATAACACCTCTGACACTGATAAAATACCAAAGGGTAGATTGGGAAATATGTATCATCTCCATGGTGTATTAAATGTACAATCCTTTGAGTTTTCCCCATCAAGTTTGATCTGTTAGGAAACCCTAGCTAACATCTAATAGAGAAAAAAAGTTGCAATAGGCATAGTGGACACAACTGTTGGCAATAAATAATGCTCCCTTTTGATAATTTATTCATATCTCTTGGTTCTGTATAGATTCTGAGTTTGCCACATTTCACTTTACTGATTGTAGCATTAAGTAATTCTGTAGGCTCTGATTACTTCATTTTCACATCTCAACTCTACATTCCTTTAAGTTCTGTGTTATTTTTTCTCTGTGAACCTTTGGTGCTGTCCTGAGCACACTGATAACTAGTACCACCTTAGGAAATATTTTTATATGGTTATGGCCTAGCAAGCAAACTTCTTTCAATGAACAAGCCTGCATCTACTTCTCAGAGGTCCAGGCAAATCAAAAGATCTGTGGCTGACCAAGTTTGTGGCTGACTGGAAGTTGGGTGCTTTCATTGACTCCCAGATGATGTTAACATACTACTGCAAGAGTGTCTGACAGCAACAAATGACTGGTGCCAAAGTCAAGGCCTTAAGTACTTATTATACCATTTAGCAAAAACATGACCCCTACTGATTAACACATCAACAGCAACCCCCTAAGCACACAACCTGTGGTGAGAGACCTGGGTACTAACATTGACAACAGTCTCACATTCAGCCATCATGTAGTAGCAGTGATCAGAAAAGACTTTTACTTGGTTCATCTCATCAGTAAAGGGATTGCATCCAGAAAAAAGGAGGTTATTAACTCTCTGTACTCCTCCCTCATTAGGCCAACAATTGAGTATAAATCCCTGTTTGGTATGTACCTCTCCAAACACCTGCACCAACTGGAAAGGCCACAGAAATACCTCACAAAGAATCCATGGTCTCAACACCTGTTCTATGTGGACAGGCTCAAATCACTATCACTCCACTCAGTATCATACAGATTGCTCAGAGGTAATCTGTGTCTTGCCTACAAGGCAATGTCAGACCCTGCCCTACTAGAGATGCTCCATATCTGTAAGTCTGACTTCTCACACATTACCTGCTCGAAAGGCGTAAATTTAATATGCAACATCAACAAAATCTGCTGGAGAAACATATTTGTCTCTCAGAGGCTGCCCCATCTCTGGAATAGACTTCCCATACATGTCAAACAGAGTACCTTGCTGACCCTGTTCAAGCGCAGCCTTGATGAGTGGATGGGGAAACCACAAATTTGTCCCTGGAAGTTCCACCTATGTCCCTCATTGACAAGGGTGACAGGTGCTGACTGAAGTTTGTTTTTTTGTTTGGTTTTTTTTTGTGTGGGGGGGTAAACTCTTGGCTAGGCTTTTAAGGGCCTTGGGGACATTAGCCTAGCAACCTCCTATGATATTCCTGTAAAATGTTATTGCCTGAGTCCATTGCTGTATTAGTGTAACTAACTTCCATCTTTCAGCCTACATTTTTGTACTAGTGCATGTACCATTCCATTCACTATAAATTATAATTTCTGGCAGTGATCAAACTGAAGTGGCTGCCATTCTGTTCAACATGTTATTTTGTTTTCTGCATGCCTTGGCAGCATTAGTGTTGTTTGTCTTCATAGAAATCTGCTTAGTGTGTGCCTTAATAGTATTCTCAGAAACATTCTAGCTGCACTCTTGAATGTGTGAAGATAATGGCTTAGTGGTTACATTACTACCAAATAAAATCCAAAAGGCTGCAGTGCCAAAAGAGCAGAGCTTATTCATGGCTACCTCTCAGTGCCATTATGTGGTGAATACATTAATACCAAATGTTAAAAGATAAATAAGAAATATACCCATCCTGTGAATGAAACAAATTAAGGTCCCATCTGGCTGAATATGGTGTTAGCTCAGGTGAATATAAACAATACCATGTCAGCTATCAAAAAGAGTAGGGTGTTTTTATTCATAAATAAAATGTATTTATATTTTTACATCATAAATCATCTGTAATAAGTGCACACACATTTTTATATTTCCCTATTAATTATTACTTCCACTTTTTTCACCCCACACCCGTTCTTCTACAACCAAAAATTTTATTTTTTAATAAAAATACCTTTATTGAATTATCATTGTGATATAGGCAGACCTGCAACCACAGAAAAGTAATCAGACCAAATTAACAAGCTCACATTTACAAAGATTATGCATCACATATTTTGTTCTGTACAATTTAATCTGCTGTAAAACACAGTGGTTATACCTCCCTGTCACAAATGTTATAACTGTTAATTATGCTGTCTTTTTTTCCCCTCCCACTCAGCTGTCTTCTATTGTCCTTTTTTTTTTTTGTTTGTTTGTTTTTTTGAAGAAATACTTGCACACTTTATTTCTGCCATCCTTCTTTTTAAATGTTTCATAGTTTATGTATTAAAGCGGGTAGGTGGACTGGTCCTGAGACACTTATAAATGTAGTTATAGATGTAGTATCGGCCATGTGATATTTGTAGCTTTTATGCTTTTAAAACAGCGTGTGATTGCTAAAAACAAAATAAAAAATAAAAATCTGTGTAACAGAAGTTGCATTCTGTATTTCTCAACTTTTGCTTATAAAGGGAAAGAAAATTATGCTGGTAACTTTATAGTTCCGTACTGGTTAAGTGACATTTGTTCTCATGTACCTTGTAACTGAGATGGAGATACAGTGGCTGTTAACTTAGCAAATTCTTTATTTCAAATGGCAGGGGAAATGAGTACACAAAATGCAGTAGCCATTTGGATTAATCCCAAATATTTAAAGTTTTACTATGCATGTGTGACAGCACTGACCAGCTATAGTTTTAGAAGGAGAGATGTATTGCTGTTAATCCCAAGTTTCTTTTAATGACAGAAAGTGGACAGCTGCTGTTATTAGAATAACTTTACTTCACAGATCTTAGTTGTAACAAACCTATTTATTTAGTTTTGAAGATGATATCATCTGTAGCTGCTGAAATGAAACAGCACTTTGCTTGTACCCAATGTGCACTTGCGCACAGCTGATTGTGCCTTCTGATATTTTGTGACTGAGACAGCTGCCATCCTCGCCCAGCCTAGTTATGGTGCTGGCTACAGGTTCCACTTTGAAAGCAAAACAGTTACCAGTGGTATACTACATGATTTAATATTAGGTTATCTCCTATTTTGGCATCTATTCCTCAGAACTCTAGTCAGTAGTAATAGAATGTGGCAATCTAAGTTTGCAGATGACTGTAATGTAAGTTATTCATACTTCCACTGTCTCACAATTGCTCCAACGTGGGTATTCCTCAAATACCTGGGTAAAGGAACCAGACCTTCAGCAACAGATAAATAATACAGATTGCCATGATTGATTCATATCCCAAGGAAGCATCCTACTCTGGAATAAATTTCAGCTGCAATCAAGCAGAGTAGCACCCTTGCCAGCTTAACATAGACCTAGATAATTGTATAGGCAGTCTCAGCTTCTCCTACTAATCTTGCATTGCCTCTTTGAGACTAGACAAAACTTTTGAATGTGTTTATTGGCTAGGCTTATATAAGTGTGTAGACTGAATGCCTAGTGCTTCCTTTGCACTTGTGAACCTAAATAATATACCAAATGCCAATCATGTGGTACTAGGTCCTTATGCTTTTTCACACTGGGTTATAACTATAATAAAATAAAAAAGGAAATGTACTGTAACACAGCTTGTGTTCCTTAGTTCTGTTCTGCCACTTAGAACGTGAAAAAAAATGTGCCCAGTACATGTTATCCTCTTTTACTGCTGGTTGTCATACTTTTGTCTATGCAGTTATCAACATTTTCTTTAAGTTATAATGTAAGCACAGAAAATGGTTTACCCAGAAGGGAATGGGGAATTGCCACACCACTGCACTCTGCAGCACCCCAAGGTGAACTAGTCCTTCCCTTCCTCTGCCACCAGCATACTCTCTTTGTTCAGCAAGAAGGAATTAGTAAAATCTATATCTTAAAGAAAGTTATCACCTTACAGTTATAACAAATACTCATTGACAGAGGTCAAATATCAATACAGTTGTGTTTGCCATCATGTAAGCTACAAAATAAAATATCCTGATAACCTCGTATGTAACATGGTTTTGGAATTATTAATGCAAATATGAACAGTCAGTATTTGACGCCTAAATGCACTGTAGAAATGCCTGGAGGTGCACTCGGCTGTAATGAGGAGGTTATTAGCTCTATTTAAAACTTAACATACTGATTTTAATGTTATGATTTAGTTTGTTTATTTATTTTTTACATTTTGTTGAACAGGTCAGTCCCACTAAGCCTATAGATTCTTTGCAGGGGAGACCTAAGGTGGTATTCATACCAACTAGGGGAAATTTGGTTATGGCATAGCATCTTTTTCATGGTGTTTTCAAATAATGGTACTTGTGATCCAGATACAACATTATAGCAGGACTCTCGGTTTAACATAGATGTACAAGTTAGGATGTAGCCTATTCTGCAGCTGAAAGTGATTTTTGAAAGCCAATGAACAGCATGGTGTTGTGGCTTTTTTTGTTATTGAAAGGCTGTTATGAATTCACAAAAGAGCCTTAACTTGTTACAAACTGAATTTCTAATTTGAGTCATCTGTGCCCAACACCCTCTATATAGTATGAAGTAGTGAAGGGACCTCGCATGCTTGTCCAAATCTGATGAAAAATCTCATATATTTTGCAAATTCATTTAATGCACTTGTCAGAATTTTAAGAAGATCAGAATCTGCCAGTGACATAAAAATAGGAGCTAGTGCTACGGAAAAGCTGCGGTCATCAGTACTAACTTAAAACCTGACGCTTG
>NC_056733.1:1868861002-1868968502 GCF_019279795.1 Protopterus annectens
TGAATTTAATAAGTGCCTTGTTTTTCTCCTTTCTTGCAGCTTCTTCAAAGCCAATCATGTGAAGACGTTTCAGTACTCACGGCCAGTAAGAAAAGGGTCAGCTGATCCTGAAAATGAATTTGCAGTAAGTATTTATAACTAGGCCATAGCACTGAAAAATGGCCATTATTAGCTTGTGCACTTTTGAGCTTTCTGCTACTTTTATTGATGAAAAAAGGAAAAATCTGTATGTGCTGCATATGTACATAGTTTGTCACACTTCATCTGTACTTTTTCAGCATAATTCTTTAGCAGTATTTGCTTTTATACAAAAATATTTTACAAATAAGTTGTTGAGTTTATGTGATGCTGAAGACCTGTGTGATATTTTTAGTCAGGGTTAGCCTTCCAGCTTTCTATGGACTAGAATCCCTCTGTTGTTATAAGCTTATCTGAAATGCTGCATTCCATATTTTATTTTCATTGGATTTTTGCATCCTTCCAGTTGTGTGGCTCTGTGTGTTTTCCTGAGAAATATAATCCAAGGTCATAGGTCATACATCTGTGATGTTTAATATAGATCCATCAAAACTGAGATTGTTTAGCTCATGCTTCTGTTACTCTGTTACTCTGTTACACATACTTAGAAAGTTACTGTTCAGCCTAACTCGGGTCTTACTGCCCTGTAGGTAAAATAGCTCCTAACATATATGTATCTTTTTTGCTCACTTGTTTTCAAACATTTTTTTTAATATGTTTACTTATCACTGCCTTAATTTAACTGATTTTACTTCATCCAGGTCCATCAAACTCTCACCTAGCCCAGTGTATACAGATATGCTTTTTTTATTTCTTTGAACATACCATATTGCTGTCACTAGATTTGCAGACATAATTTTTTACTGCTGCTTAGTCTGTATTCTAATGAAAAGGATTTGTTAAACTTGCTCCAGTGGTTCCTGTGTTTTGTCAAAAAAGGGGTAGAATAGCTACTTTGGTGGCTTAGAGGAATGAATTTTATTTACTTACTTGTCATTTGTTGACTGAGCAAGTCCGACTGAGCTTGTGCCCTTTTTCAGTGGAGGTCCAGGAGAAAAGCTGCACGGTTCAAATTATAAAATTATATAATTCATAGGACAAGTTGTACAAGTGAAGAAAAATATACAGTATAGAGTAAGAAAAATTTCTCAGCTTTATAGTTATAAATAATGCAAGTATAAAATTCAAAGGACAAATTGTACAAGTACAAAAATCACATTACAGAAAAAAAATCATACTACTGGTTATGCAAGTGTGGAATTAACAGGGGTTAAGTAAGTATATACAAAAAGGTTAAATAAATGACAAATTGTAGTGTGAAAGATGTTAGCAAATAAGGGATAACAAATTAGAAGTGAGTGATGAGGAGGATTAAATCAGTGCAAAGTAGCAAAGAATACAGAAAAATTGTTATTGGTGGTCTAGTATGAGAGATATAGACTACAGCCCAGGTGACTTTTGTTCAGATGGCAGTTCAAGCATCTGATGAAGCAGCAGAAAGGGATGACCATTACCATCTCTGGTGGATGAGTGGTTCCTTGGATATCTCCTGGGTCGATCCCTGGTGATGGCTGAGGGCATTTTGTTATGGGGGGAAAAGGATGAGGACAAGGCTGAGCTGCTGAGACACGAGATGTACCACAAGCAACCAAAGATAGGGGGGCAAGTAATGTGGGGTTGGGCATAACCCCCCCCCCAGCAGATGAGAATGTACAGACTCACAGGATGCCTTCAAGTTCAGTGTCAGCCCCATCTCTACAAAGTTAGTCTAGGGAGTTATGGTGGTGGCTGGTAGACCCAACTATGGATGTGGGGACCTGTATAAGGATAGTGATGCAGGATGGAGACAAAATCCTCAAAAAAACTGTGCTAGAGCAAGATCATAAAAAGTGAGGGTAAGAAATTTCTTCTTATCCCAGAGATTGTGTTCTTGAATTTAACCTATTTAGAGATGCCAGGATGTTTTGGAAAACAGTGTTTCTTTCGTTTATTTATTTCTTTTAAATTGACTTGTGCCATTATGTTTTGTTCAGAAACTTGTTTCCAGGTGTGTTACTTTACTGTTAGCCATATATCCCATACTGTCTAATTATTTGTTTCTGAAAAAAAAAATCTCATAACATGCTATGCCATGTCGGATAATGTATTATACTTCCCCTTCCTAAAGTCCATATGTCACTTGGGCCAAGATTACCTTCATTTGGAATGGGGAAAAAAACAAAGTTTATGTAGAATAACTATCACCTGGAATGGAATGTTACAAGGATGAGGGACAACCTTTTTAGAGGCTGAATTCATCTGTGTTTTATGATTGCATTTAGACATTCATAGCATGATAGGAGGCTGCTTGGCTAACAGCCCTAAAGCATTTTTAAGCCTAGCTGTTAATGCCCTGATTTCCCAATTATAAATGCCCACTGACTAGAATGACTTTGGTATTTGTTTATACCTTAAAGCATTTACAAGCTGCCCCTTTCTATAAGGGTCACAGGTGACAAGTCAGGGTGAATTTGCAATTTCCCATATGTGTTTAAATAGGCATAGGAAAGAGCTCTGTGTCACATAAATAAGTCTGTTCCAGAGAATGGGTAATCTCTGAGATGCATAGCTGTCCCTGCAACATGTTTTGTTTGTCACAAACAAGATTTAGATCCCCAGATCAGGTAATTCTAGTGTAGTTTGCTTTGTGGATTGGAGAATGATTTTTAGGTTAGTACAGGAACAAGGCTTTGACACAGTCCACATAGGACTTATCTGCATCCTGTATTCTCTTGGTGAGAATCCTGTGTGGCCTATCCAGTTGTTGCAAATGCCTGGTGAGGTACATGACAAAGGGTGCACTGTACTTGATTATTGGTCTAATGAGGGCTGAGTACAGCGGGACTATGATTTCCCCAAGATCAAGATGCTATGCCCTTAAGTTGTACCACTTAAAAGGATTTTTTCACCACCCCGAACACATGATGATTAAAGTTCAGATTATTGACAACTGAGTTCCCAAGTCCCATTGTACTAGGTTTGCTCTTAGGGTAGTGTTACCAATGTTGAAATTTTCAGGGGTGCCTGCCTTCCCAAAGGGTATAATTGTGCATTTTTTGCATTGAGTATTAGGCTGCGGCGCTGCACCAGTTATTTGTGTCAGACCCTCCTGGAGGATATCTGCATCTTTGGTGGATTCAGTGATTGTACCCAGAATGCAGTCATTAGCAGTGATCAGCAGATTTGGTCAGTGAAAGACCAGAGAAGTATCCTCCAAACAGAAGTCCCAGTACCGAGCCATGTTGGACACCATTAGTAACAGGCCTATTGGTGGTGAGGTGGATTCCCCCACCTTGACTTTCATGTGTCCTGTCAGTGAGCCATTTGGCTATCCATCAGGTGACATAGGGATTTATGCCTGAGTTTGTGAGTTTGTCTACAATATATGAATGAGGTATTGTGTCAAATGCTTTTTGCTAGGTCGGGGTGACAGTATGCAACATTTTTCTCTGTCAGTGGTTGTAGTGACCTTCTCAAAGAAGTCCAACAACTTTCATAGGCCTGACCTTCTCTTCGAAAAAAAAAAAACTGGGATGGAGCTAGTATTTGAAAATTTACAAATTCTTTCTTTATCAGGTCCATGATAATTCTTTACATGGCCTTGTATATAAGAATAGTCAGACTTATGGGTCTACTGATGGTCCCCCTTGTGTAGAGGGGTAATAGTTGCAGTTCTCCACTCCAATGGATGTGAAGCCTGTTTGGAGGCTGCGGTTGAATAGAGATTCTAGTGGGCCTGACAGGTCATGTTTCAAGCTATTTAGGAAGCATCCAGTGATATTATCTGGACCTGCTGATGTAGTGTTTTTATTTTTGGAGAGTACAGTGAGCACCTGTTCTGTACTGACAGTTGGGGGAGAATCAGTACAGGGTATTTCCTGGGGGATAACTGAGGGTGATAGTGGGAGGTAAAATATGAGCTAAATTTATCAGCCAGCAAATATGTTATATCCTCCAGTTCAGTATAGGGAGTTCCATTTACTATAATTCAACAACCTGTTGGGTGTTCCCTTTAAAGTTGCATACATAACTAAAAAAATGTCTCATGGTTATCCTCATTGGCCCTCCAAGAGAAATCTTGAGCGGATGGGAAATAGAAAATTCACCCCGGGGATCACTCCAGTGGCTCTATTCGACAGAGGCACTGGGAATTAAGGTTGGGTGGCATGATGCCAGGGTAATCCTATGGGCTAGGCTTGTAAAGGCTCCAGGGCCATGAACTTAGTACACACCTATGAACATATGAACCTTAGTCCGGGAGACTATTTTTGCCTCGAGGTTGGCTTTGATGGACTTGATTAGTACCCTGTGATACAAGGAAGCCAAGCTGGTGGTCCCCTACCATAAACAAACTCTACAACAGAAGGAGGAAACTGATGCGGAATAAGGTGAAGTCCCAAGACTGGAAAAACTCCCTTATCAGCCTCAACAAAAAGTTGAGATCCCTCATCAAATCCACTAATGCTAGCTATGAAAACAGAATTGCAGCAGATAGTAAACGACCATAACCATAAGGCCTTCTATAGTTATGTGAAGAACCTCCACGGCAATACCCAGATTTGCTCTGAGCTACTGCACAATGGTACCTCCTATATCAAGCCAACAGATATTGCCAGTTTACTGGCTGACAGATTCAGTGCCAACTTTTCCCCTCTCTCCTCCCCAAAGGACCAATCTCTATACCAGTAGATTGCCAGGCACCCAGTATTACTGCTGCACAGGTTAAAACAGCACTGTCCAAGGGTAAGAATACAGCTTCTGTGGGACCTGACCATATCCCTGGCTGTGTTCTACATGAACTACAGAGTGAACTGGCACCTCACCTGTGTGCCCTGTTCAGTCACAGCCTCACCTCAGGCTTTCTCCTACCGAATAGTGCACTGCTATAGTCATTCCTCTCCACAAAGGAGGAGTGACTACAGACCCTGCGAACTGTCACCCCATTAGCCTGACAAGTCTGATATGCAAAGCTATGGAACGCATCATCATGGACCTAATAGACAAGGCTATAGGGAATCTCCAAATTCTGGATCCTACGCAGTTTGGTTTTGTGAAGTGTAGATCATGCCTGCTCAACTTGGTTGACTTCTATGAGTCAGTCACCAGAGCAGTGGATGAAGGCAAGGTAGTTCATATAGACTACCTTGATCTGGCAAAGGCCCTTGATACCATTCCCTACTCAGGAATCATTGAAAAACTCACTAAGCTAGGGATCAACCTCTATATCACAAGGTGGGTTGCAAACTGGCTCACAGATAGAACCCACAGTGTGAAAGTATCTGACTCCAAGTCAGACTGCTGACCAGTTATGAGTGGAGTCCCACAGGGATTGGTCCTAGGTCCTCTCCTGTTTAGTATCTAATTCTCAGAAGTCCAGTCCAACACGCAGGGACTCTGGCTGACAAAGTTTGCAGACGATTGCAAGTTGGGAGCCATTATTAACTCCCCCAAGTGATGTTGACATTATACGGAAATGCCTCACTGAGACCAATGACTGGTGTCAGAACCATGGCCTTAAGCTCAATGCCAAAACATGTGTCATCATCCCCTTTAGGAAAAACCCAGTTCTCATGAACTACCACATTGATGGTAGTCCACTGAACACTGAAGGTGTTTTAAGAGGTCTGGGAACACAGGTTGACAGCACCCTCTCTTTTGAGCACCACACTGCCGCTGTGGTCAGAAAGTCCTTCTATGTGACACATCTCATTACTAAGGGTTTTGCATCCAGGAAGAAAGAGGTCATTGTCTCCCTCTACTCTTCCCTCATTTGGCATGTACCTCCCTAGACACCTGCAACAACTGGAGAGGCCACAAAAGTACCTCACAAAGAGGATCCTAGGCCTTAAACACTTGTCCTATATGGACAGACTCAAAAAAACTCCAAATATTCTCTGTCTCATATCACCTAATTAGAGGCGATCTCTGCTTGACTTATAAAGCCATGTCTGGCCCAGTTCTTTTAGAAATGCCACATCTAAAGAAATCCCAATCCCTCCACACCACATGCTCCAGGCACCTCAACCTCATTACCACAATCAACAAAACGTGCTGGAGGGACAGGTTCATAACCAAGAGACTGCCCATGCTGTAGAATATACTTCCCATACATGTCAAACAGAGCACCTCAGTGGCCCTCTTCAAGAGAAATCTTGATGAGTGGATGGGAAATAGAAAATTCACCCCAGGGACCACTCCAGTGGCTCTACTCGACAGAGGCACTGGAAACTAAGGTCGGGTGGCACGTTGCCAGGATAATCTTATGGGCTAGGCTTGTAAAGGCTCTAGGGCCATTAGCCTAGTACACACCTATGAACCTATGTTGAGTTTGATGAGGAAGTCTTTTGTCTTTTAGCCATAGCCCTTCTTATTTTTGCTCAGGATTTTCTTTCTTTTATTGTATAACCTATTTATACTAGGGGTCCACCAAGGGGACTTGGTTTTTGAGTTTGGCCTAAGTTTATTTTGGCTTGGTACTGATGTGTCCATGCAGCTATTTACATGCTTGTACAGGGTTTCCTCTATATATTTCTGAATAGGCTACAGTGTTCTCTGAGTTTGGGGGGATGCTTGAAATTTAGCTGTGCCATTGCATAATGTGGTGGCTGACCTTGGAAAAGTTCTTAAAGGTTCTGGAGTTTGCTGGGAGTTCAAGCTTTATATTATTTCAAACATGACCACTTTGTGATCTAATCTGACAAGTGAGGACATTAAACTGGGGGATACAACATTCCTTTACACTTGTGAGTGCCATATCCAGAATATTTGTACCCCTAGTAGGTGTGCAAACTAGCTATTTTAGGGTGTTTGCATTGACAAAATCAAAGAATCTTTATGCCTGCATATTAGTGGTTGTGTATTATCTCAGTTTATAATGGTATAGTTGAAATCACTCATGAATATGATATTGGGCTGAGTAGTGAGTGACTCCACTACATTCATGAATATGGTATAGTTATCCTAGGTTATAGAGATTGACCTATGGTTAGCAAGGATATGGTATGTGACCTTACCTAAGGTTAGTTGGACATGCTGTAGCTCAAACAGGTCATATTGTCTGACCAGTCATGAAGTGTGCTTACTTTTTATGTATATTGCTATACCTCCACTGCTTGTTCCTTCTTGTGTGGTAATTGGTCTTCAATGTCTGGAAGGCATCATAGCCTTGCTCTGGGGTGCCTTGGCATGGCATTGAAACATGTTTCATTAACTGCACAGATGTCAACACTTTTCAGGGTGTAGTGCTTCCAGGGAATGGAGCTTCTCATTTAGACTCCTGGCAGTGAGCAATAACACCTTTAGTTTGTTTTAAGCAGAATGTACTATGTTGGAAGGTTTATCAGATAGGTATTGCCTAAAAAGGCAGTATAGGGATGGATAATGTTTTGGCCAATATTCAGAAACTTAGTGAGGACAGATGCAGACCATCCCTGGTAAAGCACCATGGTCTGCCTATCATGTTCTTCCAAACTGACAAATATTGACCATCCTTGGAATGACACCAGTATCTATGTCAGTTGTTAAAGTCAGTCATCTTCTGTTTATGTTGTGATATCATCCTTGGAGAAGGTAGAGTGCTGCTCAGTGTTAGGCTCATGCCTGCCTGATAGACATAACCTGAAATCTCTATAATTTCTGTTTTCGTATAATCCAGAAAGGTACATTTCAGGTTATTAATATCCACATGGACTATGTAAAACTCATACTGGTACTTTTAGTTCAATGTCCTGAGTGCATGTGTAATCTGGTGAATCCTTGCCCATGACAGGCAAATGACCATGACTGTATCCTTGTTCAGCAATGGTGAGTGGGGCATCTGTGTGTCTCAATAACATTTCCACAGACCAAAATATTGGGTTGTGTCATAGTTTGCTTAAGGGCTTAGAGGATGACACATTGTAAGATGTGGTTGTATGTGTCCTGGGGAGTGTTGTCTTTGAGTGTTTGGAAGGTTGCTGAAGACTGCATATGGGAAGCATTTGAGGTCTTGGTACATTGCATTCAAGAGCCTCAGCATATGTGAGTTTGTGTCAGATCCATAGTAGGTGTAGTATGTGTGTTACTGGTAACCTTTTTGGAGATATCAGTATTTGTATGCAAGAGCTTTGCTTCAAAGATGTAGTGTAATTACATATTTTGCATACTGTGTCAGGCTGCTTAAGAATAAGGTGGTTGTCAGTAAACATGAGACAATTGCTACATTGTCTCAAGGTGCCTATTTTAACCAGCCTAACTACAGAGACTGTAGAAAAGTGCACATTCATGACTGTGGATACTCTTTTTGTGTCTGTCACATGACAAGTGGGGTTTGTAGCTAAATCTTTTGAGTTTTTGGGCTGGAAAACAACACTCTTGGGGTAATGCTCCTCAGCAGGAAAACTAGCTGCCCTACACTCAGCTAGATAACTGAGAAAATAGCAGAGGATATTTTATATGGAAAAATACAATCTAGATGCCTGTGTCTGTACACGGCACTGAAACCACTGCTACCCAGCTCAGCACATGTTATAGGAGATGAGCTTAAGAGGAATCTAATCAGTAAGCAATAAAAAATGCAGGGTGTGTCTGTGTGTCGCTCACATCGTATAGCAATTCACAATTCTCTCACTAGGAGTCATACTTCAATACTAAGGTCCCCAGACTAAGTAAAATGCAAACACTAGAAATGCAGTAGAAATGTAATAAATGAGGCTCAGGTCCTGTGGCAAGTCACAATTCTTTCACTATTGTGAGTGAAATTACAAGACTAAGGTCACCAGCGCAAGTAAAAAGCAAAATCCAAAAATGAGTGCAGTCATCAGTGGTTGCAAGCTCAAACCTCTTGTAGCTGAAGAGGAATGTGCATGAATACCTTAAATAAGAAAACGGTTTCTCATCTTTCACTAATTACCGGAGTCTAACTCCTATTCCATCAGTGAATGCAAAGGGAATGCTTTCTCGCTGATCCTGGCCAACAACTTTTAAGACTCAAAAAAAAAAAAAAAAACTTTGCAGTAAAACAATATTTAAGATACAGCAAGCTAATGTAAAAGATCAAAATCAAAAAGTAATTGAAATACCCAAACCTTAAATGTAGAAAATCTGAAATTGATGGAGTTAAGCAGCAGTTGTAACCTCAGAACTCTTGCAACTGTATTTGTATTCAGGGATTATCTTTTGTAGTGTAATTATAATTCTTTGTTATGTTTAATCACACTGGGCCATCGTCATGCTTTCAATTAAGACATGTAATCTAACAACCTTTCTCCATCCCATACTGCTTTGCATTGTATCCATTCACACTCAGGCCCTTCCCCAACAGCACCTATTATTTTACACTTCAACTTCTATTACCCCCAGATAAACCTCCTATCTTATCTACAGCCTCATACTCTTATCCTTTTAACTTTGCTATTTTCTCACATTTTAGAAACAGAAGAGGAGTTACCAGGACAACCTGTTTTTCTTCACAGAAAACACTTCCTTCCCACCTACCTTGTACCAGCTTTCATACTCTACCATCACTAAATATCCTGCAGCCCTGCAACTTCTGTTTTTTTCTTGATTTCTACTTTCCCTCTACCTGCCATCAATAAAATACAAATCCATTTCCTTAACCAAACTGCTCAGCAGCTTTTCCTGTATTCTTCTTCTCCTAATGAGCCATCTCTTTCCTATCATAATTCAGTAATAACTCTCAGCATCTCTCTAACTCTGTTCCAACCACCTATCCATATTTCCTCCCTAAACTCTTCATATATCACACCAAACTTGTTTAATGCCACCCCCTCAGCCTTACCCCAAATTTAGTCTGATTACCTGCATTTCAACTCAAATCAAAATAAAATTAAATAAAGAAATGCTCTCCAAAAAAACAAGAATCAACACTTTTATTTATTTATTTTATTTGTTTGTCCTTTGATAACTGTGAAGGACAACTGAGCTGACAACTGAGCTGGGAAGGACAACTGAGCTGGGAAGAACAACTGAGCTAATGGCCCATTTTCAGCAGAGGCCAGGGGAAGAAAAGCTCCACAAAGATTTAAAAGCATTTAAACAGTAGTTAAATAATTATATGGGGGGGGAGAAGCCCAGCAACAAATTATATACTGTATAGTGGGTTGAGGAGAAAGGCTTCACAAAAACATATACAAACTTTACAATAATACCCCAATATACTAAAATCCTCGTAGGGGGTGATATTCATCCTAATCCTATCCCTACCTCTCACAACCAACATTAAGACAATTCTCTTCCACAAACTACTCTTTTTACTCCTTAACAATCAACCCCATCCCTGGTAATCTAACTTTTACTGTCATAAATATTAGAACCATAAGAAATAAAACTACTGAACTCCATGTCTGGATTACCCAACAAACGATTGCTATTCCGCTATAACTGAAACCTGGCTTAAACCCAGAATAAACTAATCCAAAATTACACCCCCAGCTATATCATCTGTAATGATCATATAGAGGAAAGGTGGTGGCATTGTTTTAAGATTTCCCAGCAACTACCACTTTCCCCTTGCAACAAACCAGTACCAAAATTAAATTCCAGAAAATATACAAATATAAGCAAATATATATTACTTCATTGTATATAGTGACAATGCGGGTGGTTGCGTTGGTGCAGCAGTTAGCATTGTCACCTCACAGCAAGACGTTCTCCAGTTCGATCCTCAGCTGGGGTGCCTTCTGTGCAGAGTCTGCATGTCCTCCCTGTGGTCGCATGGGTTTCCTCCGGGTGCTCTGGTTTCCTCCCACATCCCAAAGACATGCTGTTGGTGGATTGGACACTCCAAATTGGCCCTAGGTATGAGTGAGTGCGTGCGTGTGTGTGTCTTTTGTGGAAGGTTGGGCGCTGGGCTGGCAACTCGACACCGTAAAAACTCCACTGCCAATCATGAGCGGATAGGTGATCCACTGTGGCGAACCCTAACCGGGAAAAGCCGAAAGAAGAAGATATAGTGACAATGCAACTACATGATATCCTACATTGATTATCCATAGCAATTCTACAAGAAAAATATTACTAGGTGTTGTCAGTATCAATTGATTAGACATAACCTCTAACACCCCTTCATCTTGAACTTAAACAGTTGCACACAACTAATTAATAGCTCCACATATTATAGCAAAATATAAGATTCCTTATTAGACTGGATCCTAGTATCAAACCCTAGCAAATTCACCACCACAGGTGCAATGTCAGACCGTCTCTGCAACCTCTCCCAATCTAAACAACTAGACATCTCACACATCCACTTAAACAGCATATTTATAAAACAACATGTAACCTGTCCAAGTTTAACACAGAAATGTTCATTACTACCCTATCATGCATTAACTGGAACATTCTAAAAGTCCTCCCCTTAGATGATGCTGTAAATGAATTCAGTACAGCTTTCCTAAAGATCCTAAATAGCCTTGCACCTCCTAGAAGGAAGAGACTAAAAACAAATAATGCAATTTTGCTATCCAAAAAGAATAGAATGCTAATGCAGAATAGAGAAAAAGCATGGAAAGAATGCCAATACTGTAAAACACAACAATATCTCAAACTTCAGAAGGCTGTGCAACCATACTAAAAATAAATGAAGACAACAAATATACTGTAACAACATTCAGAACAATAGTAAATAACAACCCTAAGAATTCTGTTCAGCCATTAAAGAAATCTTACATCCTATTCAAAAATTCCCTCTCCCAATAACTCACCACTTAAAACTGTAGTAGAATTCAACTCTTATTTCATAGATAATAAAACATCCCTAAACAAGTATTCCCCAACATCCAATTCCAACCCTGCCCAACAGCCACATATCACTACATCCACTTTCACCTTCACACCTGTGCCCACATCCTATATAAAATTACTTTTAAACAAACTCAAAACATGCTATAGTTCAGTTGATGACCTTCCCAGCAGGTACCTTAAAATAGCAGCCAATAGCTCTGCCTGTCCTATCTCAATCCTTATACATAGGACAGCTCAGGAATCCTACATTCCCTTTTTATGTGAAAATATCCCACATTATTCCTGTACAAAAAAGGAAAACAATGAGTATAAAGGTCACACAGGAAAACCTAAAAAAAAAACACAAAAAGAAAAACCTAGCAAAGCTAGGTTTTCCACTGTGTGATACCTTAAACCTCCTTGTATCAGAGGCAACATGGGGTATAAGCAAATTACCCCTTAAGGATATCAGGTGTTTCAGCTAAATAGCAATTCTGAATGTCCATGACTTTTTCTTTTACTTTTACCTTTAAGTCTATTTTTGGACAATTTCAGGTCAATAAAGCCAAACCCCTCAAGCTGTGGACATGCATGTTTCTGCCTGCTTATGGCATCATCAGCACAGCATAAGAGGAATGTTTGACTTTTGGAAACGCAGGGTTGTCGTACCCAACTGATATCCATAAACATTAGGGTGTTTACAAAATATCCCAACTAACAAACTAAAACAATGAGTATAAAGGTCACACAGGAAACCAACTAGTTAAAAAGGTGCCACACAGTGAAAAGTCTAGCATTGCTAGATTTTTCTTTACAAAAAAGGAGAAAATTCAACACAGAGTAACTTCAGACCTATAGCAATCTTATTGCCCCTCTCCAAAATACTTGAAAAATATATTCTAAAACAATTGATAAATTATCTCCTACAGGAAGAACTCCTGCCCCCCACATACAGATTCTGTTCCCTCCCATAGTAATAACACTGTACTTCTAACCTTTATGGATGTTGTCAGTAAAACTAGAGATAACAAACTAGTTTCTTTATTTCTAGACTTGTCTAAAGCCTACAACACAGTTTTTCACAGCAAACATCTATTTCAAATGTTCTCACTAGATCTATCTCATTCCACCATTCTGTGGTTTAAAAGCTACTTGTCCAATAGGTATCAGTCAGTAAAATGGCATTCCACCCTCTCTTCATACTTCTTAGTCACCACTGGCATACCACAAGGCTCTGTCCTTGGTCCTCTCCTCAAAATTCTCACCAACACCCTCCACATATCAGGTCTCCCTAATACAATGCACAGATGAAACCACACTTACGTGCACATCTGACAGCCTGGCACATCTCAAAACAATTACTCAAGAAGCTTTATCAGCCACAGAAACATGGCTTTGTAACTCATAACTTACGCTTGACTAAAAAGAAAACTATTACTTGTTTCCCAAAATCCTCTCTCAAAAAAAAAAAAAAAAACATTTACAATCCTATTTCTTAATAATACAACCATTGAAGTCATTTCTCATAGCAAATTATTAGAAATGATATTGGATAGTTATTTTTAATTTGACCTGCATATACAAAATTGCAAAAAAAAAAAAAAAAGCACACAAAAAAACTAAGGATTCTTTACAGAGCCAAAAACTTTCTTACCAATGCAACTAAAACTACACTTGTCGCAATTTACTTTCTCCCCTCACTACTTTATGGAGGCCCTATCCTTACTAACCTGCAGGCATCACAAAAATCAAAAACTTGAGCAATGCTAAATTTACAGCAAATACCCTATTGCAGCCCCCCAATGTATAGCACTAAAAAGCCTAAATTGGTTAGAACTACCACGTCAAATATCATATACACCGTTTCTTACCACCTATAAAATTATTCAGCACCCATCTGCTTGTCCGGTATTAAATGCCATTATACAAAACTGAGCTCCCAATTGCTCATTAATGATCCAGTGACCTAAAACTCCTCTCTGTCCACAAATGTATTAAGTCTGCAGGGCGTGTTCTGTACTCATATGTTGCTAAGGCCTGGAACTCATTACCTGTAATTACCAGATCATTACGCTCTCTCTAGTTGATTAAAACCATTCTGAAAGACTTCCTAGCCAAACTCTGGCTCTTTTCTTGCTCAAACCAAGGATATGCTATTTTCTTAAATATGAGTATGTACCTATTCATACCTTACACCCCCTTACTCTCTCTTTTTCACTCACTTCCTTGCATCAATCAATTTCTCTCCCCTAATTGTATTTCTAAATATGCCATAAACCTATTTTTTTCCTCTCACTTCATATTACAATTACTGTTTGTATTATACTAACTTACTTTTAATTTCTCCATAAACTGGATAAAATTCCACTAAATATTAAATCAGTGTCATATAATTTGTATCTATTCTTGACTCATTCCCTCCAACAGAGCCCTGGAAGTTTGTACTGTAACTTCCAATGGGCAGAACCTATGTTTTTTGATATAATCAAATTATGTCCTCACATTTCAAACAAATGTTCATATTTCTAGAATCATATGGTTTACTTAGGAAGTGTACATGGCAAACTCTCCAACACAAACTCTCTTTTTTATACTGGTAGCATTCTTTAGGTTCCTAGTCTTAAACTTGATTTTATAAGTCAAAATAATGCAATAACTATTAAGTTTTGAATATTTCATAAACAAGTTACAATATCTCTACCACCACTGAAGTTATGTACATACTGTTAGCAGAATTTTATTCATCCAGATGAGAGCTTTTATATGAATGTATGCAGTTTTGTCTGCGCTTCCTGATTTCCAAGACATTTAAAAAACATGAAATTTATGACAATATAAACAAATATTGTATGACAACAATTAATATCTCTACCTGTACTGCAAAGATATAAAATATCAATACAGCTGTGTTTGCCATCAGATAAGCTACAAAATAAAATATTCTGATGCCCTGTATGTAACATGGTTTTGGAATTATTAATGCAAATATGAACAAGCAATTTTTGACATCTAGAGGTATCAGTAGGATATAACTGCAGAAACACTTGGAGGTGTCGCTCGGCTGTAATTTGTTAATCAATGTTTTCACATTATGTCTAATTTTGCTATATTTTTTAAACTGTAGATATTTTTGTATTTAAAGTTATTGTTCTTAACATTTGTTGTAATGTTTTGTAGCTTTTCTCCCCAGGCCTCTGCTGAAAATGGGCACTTATGCAATTAGACTTTCTTGACAATACAAAAATATGGAATATAAATAACTGAAGATAGCTAAACTTGCATATTCTAGTAAAGAGTGTTCCTCTTGTGGGTTTTCATGTATCTTGGCATTTTCTAAAGATCTGAAGTAATTTATTTCACTTGGATAAGCCAAAATGAGGCAGTACTAATAATATTCTCATTTTACCCAGCCAGCATCTGATCCCTATTTCAGAATTTTACTCAGAGGAAAGAACAGTAATCAGGCTTAACCATTTTAAATGAGTGCAGGGACTTACCAAGGCTTCCCTGAAGTGTTTCCTCGCTTTGAATGTGCATAACCTACATTGAATTTCAAATGGAACTCAGTGTACTTTGTCCCAGGCCCAGTATCATAAATCATAAATGCTGATTAGCTGTACACCACAGTTACCTGACAACATTCCACAGGAGAAAAAAAAAAGATTGTCCCTTCAAAGAATGTGATATGGTTTAGAACAGTAAGAACAATTGTCATGTATAACATGAAGTTATCATTTTAGCAGCTAAAATCAACACTGACAGCTTAAGAATTTGGTCAGGCTTTGTCATTTCAGTGATCTTTTGCATGCTGCAAAGAAAACAAGAGAAATCCATTAAAACTCTAATGCAGAAGAGAACTAAAGACCCTTGTATGTAAAATAACGAAGGTCTTGAAAACACAGTTTGTTTTTTAAATGTCAGCTTGCATAGAACATAATGAACATAGAAGTTAATTCTGAACAGAATATACGCAGATTATGTGTATAATTGTGTTTAACTGTGATGTATAAAGGATGAGACAGAAAATCACTAAGAGCCAGCCTGTTAGATCAATAGTGTAGCAAAAAAAAGTTATTTTTATTTATTTATTTTTGCCAAATTATTAATTTGACAGGTTTACAATTAACAAATTGCTTTGCAGTCCTGTATTTGTTACATATAATCCAATTACCTTTTGGTCAAGCATGGAAGTAGTTACTTAATGCCAGCACATTATGACTGAAGGAGACATCTTGATTAAATGTTCACATTTAGTAGGAGTTTAAAAAGTAAGTTTAAAAGTTTCTACCATTATGAAACATAGCTTTGTCTTCAACAAATGAGTGTTCCCATGCATGAAGATGCACGTGGACAGCATTTTATTGAAACAGTGCATTTTGTGTTCAAAAGTTACTTGGACATGCTCATGATTTTTAATTGTGCCAGGCTGCCTACACAGCAACTGATACGGAGTGTCGATTTGGCCCTGCAGCTTTAGTGAAAGTACACAGTATATCCTATTATACAACACTGTAATACTCCAGCAAAGTCAAATAATTCACACAGTTGTTATAAAGTCATGATAGTATGGGAATGTAAATTGAGCAAACAACTTTGCCATCATTTGATCTTAACCCATGCACACCTTGAGTACTGATTGTGCTGTGTTCCACTCTGTTCCCAGAGTCTTACGTGGCTTGTGCTACTTGTGTGGGCTGCTTTACATGTGCCTTGCTTAGGGTACATTAGAGGCAGTCTACAGGAAGTGCATTTAATGTTATATATTTTAAATGCAGTACCAAATCTTTGGTATTCATTATTAAGTTTTAGCAGGCTAGATGTGGCAGATGTTTTACGTGAACAAGTAAAGCAACAAATCTGCTTTATTTGTTCATGTTAAAGCATTTTTGTCATATTTAAGAACTTCACTTTCAGAGCTGGAGGTAGTTGCCATCTAGCCTAATAGCTTAGATCTGTTTCACACCACAGCATGAGGGCTAGCAAACACAAACAAATTAGTCTGTCTTGGATCCAAAATGGTATAAGTACATAAAATGACTTGAGAACTTTTTGACTGCAGCAAATGTAAATAGTTAAAGTAGGCTTAAAGCTATGACTCCTGATGTCATCACTATCATCATCAACCTCCTTTTTCCCATTTTTTACATGTGATTAAGTTGCAATGTCAACTGTCACCATCTGTCCTGATTCAATTCCACTCTTTTACCTTCTACAGAAGTTGTGCCTGAATGTCACAGGTCTTCTCTCGTACAATCCATCCACCTCTTTTCTTGAAGTCATCGTTTCTTCTTGTCTTCTCCCTCTCTTTTCCAAATCTTCTTCATCAGATTGTCTTCTGGTTTTCTGCACACGTGCTCAAACTACTGTAATCTATTTTCTTGGACCTTTTCTGCAGTTGGAGCTACTTGGACTTCTGCTCTGATGTCCTCATTTCTTTGTCTGTCTCACAGTATGCATTCTACCACCTGTTTCAAGCACATACTTTCCATCACCTTTAGCTTCCTCAACTACTATGCCATTACTGTCCAGGTTTCTATAACATACAGTAATGCTGTTCACACCATTATTTTGTTCACCTTATTTTAAAGCTTCTTTGATATTCTTCAGTTATACATTACTCCTGGCACTCTGTGCCAGTTGGCTGCAGCCCTTCTGATTCTAGCTTTGACCTCCTCATTCAGACTTCCTTCTCTTCAATTTCCACTCCCAGTTACTTGAAATTAACCTGTCCCACTATTTTCCCTTCAGTCTCAGTTCTCTACTTCTTCTGGTCTCCCCTTTGCTGCCATTATAGCTGCCTTATCTGTACACAGTTTCATACCTTATGCCTTCAGTTTTGCATTCCATTCCCTTATTTGCTGAAGTTCTTGCTCAGAGTCTGCCATTAATGCTATATTTTCTGCAAGCAGCAACTTTGTTGATCTGTCCCCTCTGACGTGTTTGCTAATGTAGTCAGTCACTAGTATGAACAGCAGTGAGCTCAGAGCTGAACCCTCATGCACACTCACTCCCACTAGGACCCTCTCTGTGAGACTGAACTCTGATCGTACTTGAGTCACTGGGTATTTGTACATAGCCTGCACTAATTCTACCAATGTTTCTAGGACTTTGAACCACTGCAGGACTGTCCAAATCAGCTTTCTTGAGACCTTGTCAAATGGTTTCTCTAGGTCTAGGAATGCCCAGTTGGATTCTTTCTCTTCTCTAGATTCTTCTCAACTATTTGCCTCACTGCAAATATTGGGTTGGTTGTGCTGCATCCTTATCTGAATCTGAATTGCTCATCTCCCATTTGAGGAGCCAGAAGGAAGGCTGGATGTGTCCATCCATGGGGGGGGGGGGCACTCACTTGGTCACACCTCACAGCTGATCCCTGGCAGAGGTTGTTGATGCACAGGGAGGTGCTGTCCTAACAGGGCAGAAGGTCGGGGACATGGTCTGAGTCACAGCAGAGGTGAGAGGATCCATGACTGAATCACCATTACACCATTCCTGGACATTCATGGGTCTGTACAGGAGAATAGAAGTTAGGGCATGCATAGAAAGCATTCTTCAGCAGTAATGTGATATTACCAGGTGTCTTGATATCCTCCTTGGCCGTGAGTATCATCTGGAGTAAGTCTGGGAGTGGAAGGATAGTCTGAAAGACCCAGTGGATGAGAAAAGTCCCTGGGGCAGCCAATAGTCAGCTGTGAGGAACATGATAATTTTTTGCAAAGTGGTGCAGATCAAGCTTAGTAAAATGGTTAGTTCATATCTTCAGCAAAATCACTTAATGTCAGAAAGCAGAGGAGAATGACTATAAAATCAAGCAGATCAGCAGTTATTAAGGAGAATAAGTCACATTATAAATGTCAGGACTGCACACAGTTTTGTGTATACTGTCATTAGTGCAGTAGTGCATTAGTGAAAGACCAATCTGACATACTATTTAAAAAGAGAACTCTGAGTTGGAAATGCATTTGCATAATAAATGAAGCAGTTTTATTTGCCCAAAGCCAAAATCATTCCTAAAAATTCCATAATAAGATTTATACAAAAGTGAACAATCTCTGCCAGTAATATTTGATACTATGCTTTTAAGTAAATATAGTAATTAAAACAGAAATCTGTGTTTTTCAGGGAGCTGGAAATACTTATTAAAGTGCAGAATATAGCTGAGCTAGGTCACAATCAAATAATGCACCTAGAAATTTGTTGATTTAGTGTCACAGAGTTGGGTATCTGTCTGTATCTCTGACATGTTGATTTTTGGGAATGGGTTCAGATCGCTGGTAGTATCACCCCTGGGAGGGTAGAATCAAGACATTGTTGGCCAGCTTTTCAATTACAAGGGAGCATTAAAAGTAACCCGCTGCTTGTACAACCTCTGATAAAGAAGAGTCTTACAGGTGACACTGTTGGAGGAGTGACCAGACATAATGATATCATTACACATATCACTTCCCAAGCTAGGGATTCTGACCATCTCTGAATACATCATGGCTTCTGGCTCTGTAGCTCTTATCTTCCTATTGGGTCTCTTGCTCACCAGGCACTACAAATGTGTACTACAGAGTTGACTTCTAGAGTAGTTAGGAGCTTATTTGGTGAAAGGGTTATATTAGGAGTAGCCACGTAACATGAAATTGGGAGATCCAGGTTGTGCAAGAGTAGTAACAGTGGAAGCTATGGGAGGCTGAGTGGGACAGATGGAGAAAAACTTTAAAAAGAAATAATACACTGAGAAATGAACATTACAAGAAACAGAAGCAGATAATCTGAAGGAAATTCTGAGGCAGAAACTCCAGTAGAGTTGGGGGAACTGCAGTGGCGGTGCTGCGGTAGCGTTGTCGCCTCACAGTAAGACGTTGTCCTGTTCTATTCTCAGTTAGAGCGTCTTCTGTGTGGAGACATGTGTGAATGGGCGTACCTTCGTTGAAGGTTGTGCATCAGGGCTGGCAACTCAGCATGTAAAAATCTAATGCCAATCATTAGCTGATCGGACTTTCACTGTGGCGACCCCTAACCGGGAAAAGCCGAAAGACACAACAACAAACTCCAGTAGAGTTGGGATATGGACCTCATAAAGATCTATTTCCTTACTGTAATAGAAGAATTTTTTTGTGTGTTCTTTTCCTCTTCTGCCATACTGACTGTTGCGCCTCTCTAGACTGGACTAGTGTCCATTTGTTTCCTAGAGGTGGAGGGTCTTCCATATCTTCTAGAGTAAGAACTATTCAGATGGGCCATTATCCTGGCAGACATCAGGGAGTTTGCATCACTGGTGGCTTTCCAACAACTGATGACATTCCTATTGTATGTCCTATCTTCCCTTCCCTCAATGCTGATATGGTCATATGGAATGCCTATGCCCCAAAACTTGCACATGCATGCTAATTCATGCAGTAAAATCATTAAATGTCAGAAAGGCGAGAAGATAACTATAAAATCAAACAAAGCGCCAGTAATTAAGGAGAGTAAGAAAACATTAGGAATGTCAGTACTGCTCACAGTTTTGGGTATAAACGCATTAGTGCAGTAGTGAAAGACCAATGTGCAAGGGCTAAAATCGACAATTTGGCTGGCCTGTCCACATCCTGCCCTATCCCTCCCCCCTACCAAGTCATGCCCCCTTCCTGTGGTATAAGGTTTGTCTTTTAAAGAGCTGCAAGTATGGCCAACCGGAGCAATTGTCCTTCCCCTCCCAGGATGAGCACATTGATCCTCTTCTGCCTGCTTTGTCACGCACCCAAGCCTTTAATCGAACCCAGGTCATCTGAGCTGTTGTCAGGGCTTTATCCCTCTACACCACTGCAGAGGCTAAAGGAATTACATTTTTAATGCCCAAAGAGACTATCACAGAATGGTAGAAAAAGGAATGAAACTGTAGCATACTTCATGCCAAGGCATCCAGCACAGAATGGTCAAATGGCAAGCAGAGTATCTATAAACTAACTGGCGATTACATTCATTTTACTGTATATAAATTTGTTTCCACAGTTCTAGCTTTAAAATAAATAACGGTAGAACTGTTTAATAATCTAGTACTGCAGCAAAGAACTATGACAGACTAAGTCATATAAACTGAGAGGTGATAAGCAAAATTATTATAGGTTCATAGGTTGGTACTGGGCTATCTGCTCGAAGGCATATTAGCCCAGCCACATTGTGCGGTATTCACCGCCCCTTTGGTAGTTTCCTGGACCCTTGCACTAGCAGCTAGCACCCTTGGCCCCTATCTAGTAGTGCTGTTGGTGTGATCCCCGGTGTGAACTTTCTGTTACCCATCCACTCATCAAGGTTCCTCTTGAAGAGTGATAGTGAGGGGCTCTGTCTTATGTGGATCGGGACCCTGTTCCATAGTAAGGGAAGTCTCTGCGAAGGGAATCTATCCCTCCAGCATGTTCTATTTGTTGTTGTGTTGAGGTTTATATCCCTAGAGCGTGTAGCTCGAGTAGATTTGGTTTTGCTAAGATGGAGCATGTTCAACAATTCTGGGTTGGACATGGCTCTGTACATTAGACAGAGATCGCCTCTGAGAAAGCGATATGCAACAGAGAACAGTCTTAGCTTTTTCAGTCGTGCTGCATAGGGAAACTGTTTGAGGCCAGTAATCCTCTTGGTTAGGTACCTCTGTGGTCTCTCCAGCTGCTGGAGATGTCTAGCCAGGTACATTCCAATTGATGCATTGTACTCAATAATGGGTCTGATGAGGGAAGAGTGGAGGGGCACCATTACATCCTTAAATGCGAACCCTTTTGTGATCAGATGGGTCACATAGAAGGATTTTCTAACCACTTTGGCAACATGGTTATCAAAGGAAAGCTGACTATCTACTTGGGTCCCTAGATCCCTTATTTCTTCTTCAGATTCCAGGGGATTACCTCCTATGTTGTAGTTTGCGGGTATTCTGTTTTTTCCAAAGGGGATTACTACGCATTTTTTTGCATTTAGCTTGAGACCATGGCTTTGACACCATGCATCAGTCTCATTTAGGCCCTTCTGGAGGATCTCCATGTCTTTTCTCAAGAAATATTGTATCAGCAAGAAATGGTTGTAATTATATAAAATTTATAGTCCGAGAAGCAAAGTTTGGAACAGCTCAGTCTTTACAAGCTAGAATCTTACTGCAGGTGAAGTTCACAGAGAGAGTCTAGAAGAAAAACTTGGAAAGAGAAACAACTTCAGTTGTCCAACACTGCTAAGTACATAGAGGGAATAGCTCAAGGTGCAATGTGCCAAACTAATGTAGTGAGCAGGGCAGCAATACCAGTTCAGATAACAGACACCTTATCAGCCATAGGCAAAATATGATACTGATGTTATGGTCTTTACTGTATTGGTAAACATCTGTGAACCATTATTGTAGCAGATCTGTTATCACTATCACTAGTTTCTGTGTCTGTAAATGCTGTAATCACAGTCGTTAGCAGAGTATTCTTTTTATGTGGCATACCTGAGAGCATACCTGGTAAAGGTCCACCACTCAATGCACAGAATGTCATTGACTTTGCCAAATGCCAAGGTTTTAGAGAAAAGAAAGAGGGACAACTAGTTGGCCACAAACAAGAGTCAGTTGAAAGATTTATACCCATGATAGGAAGCCATTAAGAGCTACATTTATCAAAGAAAAAAACTTGGAAGCAGTATATCCAGAATTTCTTTAAATTCAACAGAGTCATATTGCAGATTATACAGGCATTCACCAGTACAAATACTTTTGATAACTGAGTTTAGAACATGACTTTCTTCAGAACGAAGATTTGTAATAGTCATGCCATTAGAATTTTTGGTCACCAGAAAGAAGACTATGATAAAGAAATATACAGATAAGACTATACTTCTCACAGAACTGGATTTTAAAAGAGATTGAGCAAGTAAGATGTAACAATCAAGAAAGTGTATTTTTCAGAACAGTTAACAACACAGTTTTAGTCAGAGTTTGAATATGTATAGATAGATGAATGAAGGCAGAAGAAATGCAGCAAGGCGTCACTCAAGTCTAGGTGCAACAGTACATTCTTCCTCCTAGCATAGTATACCAAGGATTCAGACAAGAGTGTAACTGTAGATGATTCCAGAGATGAAATGTGCTACTTTATCAGTTAGAGCTGTGGAGACAAAGGCCCTGGCCCAAGTCTAGGATCACACTCATTAGAGCTCTAGTTCCACAACTTCTACATGAAAAAGCAGCTCATTTGATACAGGGTTCAAGAAACACATCAGTACTCTCTCTTATTTCTTCCTTGATGGCTTGCTGTAGCATGTGTGGGAGAGAAATATACTCCTGTGCCTTAACTGATGTGATGTGATATGATGTGTTAGTGCACTTCCTCTTATTCTCACTGGTTTGTTTGTGTGGCTCTTATATTTATGAATGAGAGATTATTCTCCAGCACCTTGACCAGTTCTCAACTGTTCAGTAGTTCAGTGGTAGAGCAACTGGAATGGTGATCTAGAGAAACTACATTCAAGCCTGAGCTGAATCCCATGCTGTACTCTGGTTCAGAAAGCACGCAGATGCACTCTCTCTTTTCCCTCTGATTTTCTGGTGTAGCTTGTTGAGGGTGCATCTATTACTGCACTTGGATTAATGAAATATGTCAATACATTTCCCCTGTTCTCTTTTGTTTGTCTATGTGCATCAAATTTGTATGAAGGAGGTATGATGTACCAGTGCCATGGCCAGATCTCATCTGTTTCAGTAGCTCCGCAGTTGGAATGGAGATTGGACAGCCTCATTTCAAGCTCTAGCTAAAGCACAGGCTATGCTATGCTTCACGAAGCATCTACACACACACACACATTCTGATGTCAGACCTTTGTTGCCAAGAGCAAGGTTGGGAGACCATCCCCACAAGTGTTCTGATGAGCCTGCTGCTCCTACAGCTAAATCCATTGCAGGTAATGATAGTGTAACCTTGGATCTGATGTCAGTCTTCATATCTGTTCTTGACTGATGGGTTTCAGTTCTGTTCCTTGGAACCAATCTGGCCATTGTATAGCTCATGCCAGCCAAAAAAAAATCTCTCTCTCAAGCTGCAAGTATACCCATAATTCCCTGCTCCAGATTACATTAGATCTCATTTGCCACTCCTGCGAATCAGACGTATCAGCCAAACATCTCTCTTAGCTAAATACTTTTAAAATTCTCATAGCTATTTCTAACTGATTTAGAGTTATTTTTCTAACCATTGCTTCATAGTTTCTCTTGTTGAGTGTTTGGTCTACCCTTGAGTGTGTGTTCTTTCCTTTGTACCATTGGTAATTTCTTTCCCCCCTTCCATCACTGGTAGTTCCTTTCTATTTTTACCCTTGTGGTAACTTCTGTACCATTGTTGGTAGACTTTCTTTCTCTATTTTCTTTAGTGTGTGTGTGTGTGTGTGTGTGTGTGTGTGTGTGTGTGTGTGTGTGTGTGTGTGTGTGTGTGTGTGTGTGTGTGTGTGTGTGTGTGTGTGTCTGTCTGTGAGAGGTAGTAGATATGGCAGAAGAGCCAAAACCGTCAAGTACAGGTTTCAAACAATGTATGTAGTGCAGCAGAAAAATGCCAGACTCAGTCATGACAAATTTGTTTATTGCTTGGGTTTGCCTCACTTGAGTGTGGGTTGTACCATTTGCCAGGGTTTCAGTGCTAGAAACCTGGCAGAGAAAAAGAATAAATTGATCCTCAAAGGTCTCCTTAAGGCCCCTTTGAGGAAACCTTCTCTGAGGCCAACGAGTCTCCGCCAGTCTCTGGATCTAAGTCTTGTTGCTCGGTGCCATCATCCCTTTCGGCGCTAACTGTAAAAAAGCACAAATATGCCTCTGACGGCTCCTCTTCTGAACCAAAATTCAAGGTTCCAAAACTGTCGCAATGGTCAAAGTCTCTGACACAGAAGAGTTCTTTGGTACCTTCTACACCAGCTACATCTATGATTCAGAGCCCTAGTTCTATGGCTCCGATCATCTCTACAGCTCTGATTTTGGTGCTTACTGTTTCAGCTATGGCACAACAGACTGTACTGAAACAAACCATAATTTCAGAACCCAAGTCTACTTACTCACCATCAGCAGATCCCTTCCTTGGACAGTTGCCTAGTCTGTCTGCAGAGAGATCTGAGTCTCCTTCAGCCCTTTGAATGCATTCTATCAGAAGTCTTTCAGAACTAGATGTTAGGTTGGTGGACCAAATCTTGGTGGCCCAGGGTCTTTCCTCTTCTCTTCAGTCCACCCTCCCTTCTGCAGCAGGTGTTTTTTCTCCATTCACACGTAATTACTGTTCTTCTCTAACCTTCGCTCAGGTTTTAGAGCCTTTGGCTCTGACCTCCCAGGTTCCTATCACTTTGGTGCCAACTGCAGTTTTGTCCTCGATGCCGAGCTTGGCTCTGACCCCCTTAGTGCCATCAGCACCATCTGGTCCCCAGGACTGCGTCTTCACTGTCGAGCATGGAGGGTTAGTGTCATTCCGAGCTTTTCTACAGAGCCATCAATATCCCTTGTGGCTGCAGTGGCAGTGGACCCTTCCTCAGTTCTGGTCTGTCAGGTGGGGCTCTCTAGGTGGGGTTTGACCCCAGTTCCGAGTTTCAGTCACAGTTCTGGGTTTTGGACACTGCTTCTTATGTGGCTTCTGGGTTATTGGAGTCTCCCTTTGAGGCCCCAGGTTCTTCAGTTCAGCGACTAACTTTACCCCTGGACAGCACACATCATGGTTGCAAGACATAGTTTCTAAAGGCACTCCCTCTTCCGAGGCCTCCTCAGATGTTCCCATTGAAGATCCCCCTTGGAAGAGATCATGCAAGAGGAAGCACCTTGATTCTCCGGAAGAATCAGTTACAGAGGACATCGATTTCGATGAAGGAGAGGGTTCTCCATGATCACCCCCAGAAGATGTCACCTTTGGAGACATTCTGGAGATCCTGAAGCAGAGGGGTGATTGGAAGTCCAAAGACCCATCCTTGGAGAAATCCGTGTACTTGCAGGCCTTTGGTGCACACCTGTCTACCTCCTGGGTGACCCCGCCCACTGACGATTTAATTAAGCTAATCACTCAGTGGGCTTGGAAGGCTCCTGATTCTGTAGAACCAGTCCCCTGGAAACCTGACAAGATACTTACTGCTCCAGAGGAACCCCACCCCCCACCCCCACTGGTCTAAAGGCGTGGTAGTAGATGCCATGGTGGTTGCAGCAACCACTAGAAAAGAGCTAGCCTAGGAAAGATCTACTGTCCATCCCCCGAACTGAGAGTCCAGGGTGATGGACAGATTTGGAAAGCAGGTCTATGCGTCATCAACCTTCTCCATCAGGTCCTTGAACATCTTGGCACATTTTACTAGATTCCAAAGCAAACAAGAGCTGTGGCTGAGGGGGTCCAGGAAAAGGTAGCCTCCCAACTAGCTACCCTGGAGTCTATCTCAAACTCCTCCATGAGGCTCATTGCACATGCAGCCAAAGAAGTGACCAGGTCAGCAGCTTCAGGTGGTGAAATTTGGAGACACGCTTGGATATGCCTGTGTGAGTTTTCAGAACCTTTCAAGTCTTCATTTGTCAATGCCCCCTTTGACAGGTTCTCTTTGTTTGGTCCGAAAGTTAAGAAAACTCTGTCCAGGTGTGAGAATGATGGAAAAACTTTGTCTGCTGTGGGCATATGTTTTTAGACTCCTCAACGATCCTATTCCAGAAATCAAAGGAGTGGTAAAATGTGGTTCAAGAAATTCCAGAAGCCTTTCCAAGACACCCATGGCTTGGACTCCCCTCGGGGCTGAGGGGAGAGTTATAGTGGAAGACACCATCCCAGAGGCAGGAGTAGTCCGCAGAATCAAGGTTCCAGAGATTCATTCTCTGGTCAACCCTGTCAGTGCTCCTGAAGGGAGGCCCAATTGCTTACCTCTGGAAGCAGTCAGGGGAAGGTTTTCCTTGCACCCAAATGCCTGCCGACCCATAACGACCGATGCTTGGGTGCTAAGGATAATTACCAGAAGCTATCTAATTCCCTTCACTCTTTATCCAAGAACCCTTTCAAGACTCCCCAATGTTCCACCCAGACAGAGAGTTCAAACAGCAAGAAATACAGAAGCTGCTAGGAAAAAAGAGTCATCCAAGAAGCCCCACCAGACCAGTTAGGATCCATTTTTTTACTCAAGATTCTTTTTAGTGCCAAAGAAAACAGGGGACTGGAGACTAATTTTGGATCTCTGTATTCTAAACAAATTTGTCCAACAAGCAAAATTTCAGATGGTCATGGTTCAGTCTATTCTCCCTTTCCTAGAGAAAGATAATTGGATGCACTCTATCAACTTTTAAGACATGTATTACCACATAAAGGTGGACAAATGCTCAAGAACATTTCTCACCTTCTGAATAGAAGTCAGTCATTTCCAGTTCAGGGTGCTGCCCTTTGCCACACCACATCCCCCAGGGTGTTCACCAAATGCATGGCAGCAGTCACAGCTCACTTCAGGCTGCATGGATTCTGAGTCTTTCCTTATTTAGATGACTGTCTCCTCTCCGCTTCCTCCAGGCATCTACTGCAACAGGCCATGGACTTCATACTGGATTTGTCCGGACTACTGGGCATAACAGTCAACTCTGTGAGATCCCAGTTAAACCCACCCTGTATTCTTCCCTTATAAGGCCCATTATTGAGTACACCACCCCATTAGGCATGTACCTCACAAAGCACATGCAGCAGCTAGAGAGACCACAGAGGTTCCTCACCAGGAAAATCCAGGGTCTCAAAAATCTACCCTACACAGATAGGCTAAAAGCCCTATCCCTCTAATCGGTTTCATACAGACTCCTCAGATGTGACCTCTGTCTGGCATACAAGGTGATCTCGGACCCCGCCTTGATGGGACTGCTGCATATCATCCGCAGGTCAAGCTCCACTCGAGTATCCCACACATGCAGTCTCAACCTGGTCTGACATCAATAGGACTTGTTGGTGGGACAGATTTGCGTCCCAGAGACTCCCGATATATGGAATAGCCTCCTTCTCCATGTCAAGCAGAGTACCTTTTTACCCCTTTTTTAAGCACAACCTGATTAACTGGCTGGGAAATAGAAAATACATCCCTGGGATTCCACTCGTGTCCCTCCTGGATAGAGGCATTGGGTGCTGATTTGTCTACATGGGTTAAACTCTTGGTTAGGCTTATAAGGGCTTCAGGGCTAATAGCCAAGTAACTTCCTATGATTCTGTGATCCATCGGAGCTCATCACAGCACTTTTTCTTGTATTGCATCACTTCCCCTTCACAGGTTTCAGAAGATACAGATGCAAGTTCACTCACTTCTGTGCTCAAATGAGATACCTGCTCAACTGATTCTACAAGCACTGGGCTCCATGGCAGCTGCTATCACCTTAGTTTCATTAACAAGATTTGACATGAGACTTCTACAATGGCTACTAGCAAAGCAATGGTCTATCCTAACTCACCCCATGGACCACTTAATTTTCATTTCAAGTCATTGCAAGAACAATCTAATCAGATGGAAGCATTCAGAGGAGATTCTTCAGGGGCGTCCCTTTGTCTTCCCTCAGTCCAAGGGCATAGTGACCACAGATGCTTCCCAGATGTGGGGGGGGGGGCATTATCTAGGGGAAGACAGTCCAAGGCACTTGGATCCCCTCCAAGGCCAACCTTCATATCAGTGTACTGGAACTAAGGGCAGTGCTTCTGGTATTGCAAGTGTTTCATTCTGCCTTACCTCTAGGGATGATACCTGGTCAATCAGACAACATTTCAGTGGTCTGGTACATCAACAAACAGGGGAGAACCAAGTCCTGCCCATTGTGTTGAGAAGCCATTCAAGTGTGGCAATGTGCCATATCTTCCAAACGCTTTCTGATAGCAATGCACATCCCAGGAACTTCCAATATAATTGTGGATAAGTTGAGCTGATGCATCCTCATGCCTCACGAATGGTCTCTGATCCCCAGAGTAATAAAACACATTTTTCTTAATTGGGGCTAGCCTTGCTGCAACCTGTTTGCCTCACTCCTGAACAACAAGTGCAGAAGCTACTGAGCCCTAATTCCCTCTCTGGGGGGTGAGGGGGTGTTCCCCAGAGATGCTCTTCTTCATGATTGGCCTCTGAGTCTACTGTACACCCTCCTCCCTTGCCTCTGATCCCATTATTTCTCAAGAAAGCATCTCTGTTGAGAAGCAAAGTGATCCTCATTGCTCCATATTGGCCCTGACAGATGTGGTTTCCCTTCCTTTGGCCTCATCTACTTTGATGCCTATGGATTCTGGAACCAGTTCCGGATCACCTTTCCCATCCCCAGGAACTAGTGTATCTCAATAATCAGACTCTCTAGCTGATAGCTTAATTCCTCCACTTCCAATAGTCACCAGGCACAATGCCATATCTTCTCCCATGCGGCATATTTTGTTGGCATCTCATAAACAATCCACCAGAACTCTCTACCTAAGCAAATGGAAGAGATTTTATATTTGGGCCTCTGACAGTGGACTAGACCTTTTTTCAGCGGCAGTAGAAAAAAATTTGGAATTCCTAGCTGCCATGTTTAATAAAGGGGCCTATGCTTCTACAGTCAAAGTTAATTTTAGCAGCAATTTCAAATTTTCATATCAGATTTGGAGACCAACTTTTGATGTCTCACAGACTTTGCAAGGTTTTCCTAAAGGGTACAATACACTTAAAGCCTTCTTTTAAAGATTCTCTCCCACCTTGGGATCTGACTGTGGTATTGCAATCCCTTACAGCACCACCATTTGAACCAGCAGCTACCTGTGATTTAAAGTTCCTTTCCTGGAAGATGTTACTTCTCATAGCTGTCATGTCCGCGAGACAACTGTCTGAATTACAGGCCCTATGTTCTAAAGCTCCTTACCTAATTACACTCAGAACAAATCCAATCTTTTTTCCTAAGGTGATCCCAGATGTTAATATCAATCAGTCTATTGACTTACCTGTATTTTTCCCAAAATTTTCTAACAAAAGAGAGTACTGCCTTCACCTTCTGGATGTTCACAGGAAGTTGTGGTTTTACTTAGAACTAAACAGTTTAGACGATCTGATCAGTTGTTCATATCCTTCGCCAGTGCAACTTTAGGCAGATCTGTGTCCAAGGTAATTCTCTCCAGGTGGTTGAGAGAATGTACTGTATATCTTTCATCTACAAGAACTTGAATATGAAACTTCCAAAACCAGTCAAGGGACATTCTTTTAGATCAGTGGCGACTACTGCTGTCTTTCACTCCAAAGCTTCCATGTCAGAAATTTGTGCGGCTGCAACTTGGGCTAAGCCTTATACCTTTATTATGCATTACAAATTGGATAAGGTCTCCAGGGGGAGAGCATCTTTTGGTTCTATGGTGCTCAGGAATGTCCTTCCATAAGGCCTAAAAGAAACAGTTCAGCCGTGGTTTTACTTCAATTATTCCTTACATCCACAAGTAACAAAAAGAAAAACGAATAAAAAGAAAAACGCTCACTTTATTAGTAAGAAACAATAAAGCTTTATTACAATCCAAGGACACATTGTCATGATCTGTTTCCCTCCTGGGTGGACCTACACCTATTTCCCTGGGTAGCACTGTGGGCTCCTCCACACCTACTGCCCTAGAGGATGCACAGCGTGGGGCTTTCCATTCTTAGCAAGGGGGTGGGGCTTCCTCATCACTAATATCATACTGTCACTACTATTTGTGCAACTTCTGGTGGCAGACTTGTGTACTACGTCTGACACGTGCATGCCTACCATACTTTCAGGCTTCTTATGGTTCAAGGTAGCACACACTGTCACAACTGAACCCCCATATATGCAGGTGGCTGTCAGCCTCAATCAGGACTGTAATCTTGGCCACAGCTACCCACACCAATCTGTAGATGATTGGCAAGGTGTGTGGGCTTTGTGAAGATGCCACCAAGTACTGCTAAGACTCTGGGATGCAATGAAGTCCAAGGAACATGTCATTATTGGTCTTCTGGGGTCTGTGGTGACACATATTGGGTCCTTGGTCACCACCATCATCACCCTGTAATCCAGTCTTGCCCAGGACTAACGAGGACATGTGAGTACCTGTGGTGATTATGTATCATCACAATTTCATGGAACACTGTCAGCACATACTACAGTTTGGGTATCACTGTACTCGCATCATGCCTGGGTCTCCAAGAGGCCACCTCATGTGTGCCCCCATACAGGCCCTTTTATATCAGTCTTACAATATGTGTCCCAGGGTTCCTCTTGGCTAGCTTTGTCCACCCATCACAGGAGTCCCACTGCATGGGACTGTAATGCCTCCTCTGTGGATCACCATCACAGTGGTCATACTACATGGACTCATAGTGGCTCTAACACCCAGTCAACATAAGAAATCACTATGATACTGATGATCTGACTGCAGTATGACTCATGTCTCTTCCTCCATTGATAGGTATCCCCTTCCCCTCTGGTAGTGTAAACAGCTTTATGTCCATGTTTCGATAAACACCTGTTCAAATGTTGATGGCTGTGACCTACACCACCCTCCTTCCTGTTTGCTGTAAGTGGAGATGTCTGATACATAGCGTGACTCAATAATGCACTGCCCAGCATGGCCTCTACAGAAACAATGCACACATTTTATTGTACTGTGTGACACCTCACTGGCACCTTGTACATGTCAGGGCCCACAGACGACTGTATTTTGCCACTTTACCTGTGCTTCCATATACTGTGTGCACATAGCTGTCTGGGAATGTGTGGTGTGGCCACTGGTTGCTGTGTGGCCACTGGTTGCTGTATGTCACATCAGTGGTATTATTGGCTGATGTTGTGGAGGTTGCAACAGGTCCTACTGTTGCACATATGGATGGCCAATGAACTGATGTCTGGGTTGTGTGCTGCATGGAATCTTTTTATCTAGCATGCAGGATACTATGAAGAGCTAAGAAGTGGTGGAAAGGGCATATTGTAGTACCCCCACAGATGTGTCTAGGAGATGGAATTGGCTCAACTATGCTCCTGTTTAGGGTGTGGGTAGTGTTATATTGGTATAAAGACATACTTTGTGGATTCCATAGGAGTGACATTAACTAGGGTACTGAGGATTTCTAGCATCTTCTGCAGCACATTAGAGAAATGCAGGGGTAGAGACATGGAGGTAGTAAATCATGTGCACATATTGTCTGTGGCTTTAGATATGTGGATGTACCAGTATGTCTGCACTTATCTACAAGGTGCCTCTGTGAAATGCAGGGAGGGGGTAACAGAAATAGCTTGTATGCTAAACATGGAAATCATAAGCAATGCCAGATTGTTATGCAGGCACAATGGTAATGAGTTGCTGTGAACTACACACTGCCAGACAGTTGATGAAATGGTAGCCCTTTATGTTGATGTAACACTGTTTGTGGATACCAGATGGAGCCTTTATTAACACATGTGCAATATATAGCTCCTAGCACTTCAGGGAAGTGGACAATATCACAAAAGCTGTGTACAATGATAGCTTTTTCCCTGCCATGTTGAGGAAACAGATGGGCTTATCCTCATGTGACAGCAATTCATTGAGGGACATCTCGAATATTCTAGAGACTGACGGCAGTGATAAACTTAGCATGCCTCCAGTTTGTCTTTGAATGGCTCCTGTATGTAAAATTGTAAAAACTACATATATCATGGCATTCAGTTGTGTGGCATGTCCATGTATTTTTCTAGTTCTAGTTTGTGGATCATATGTATCAACCAATGCCCATATAATGTCTCTGTCAATTGAAAGCAGTTCTGGAGGAGCTGCTCCACAGCTGATGTGATGTGAGCCTTTGTTGGTACTACATTTTTTTTTGCCATCTGCCACTGTGTTGTGCCACAGGGTGATCGCTGGAGCTGCTGATAAGATACTACTGCATGATTGCAGCTGCTGCTGCCTCTGCCACTGCCCCAGATATATCCACTAGTTGCTGCCCCACACCCCCCCCCCTTCGCGTCTCCAGCTTTTCAGTTCCTGAGCCACTATACAAATGCTGGTCATCTGGGTCACAGTCAAAGCTTTATCCATCTGTGCTGCAGAGCTGGGATTAGTATGTGTATTACTTGCTTAGAATTCATCCCATATGAATTAGTGGTCATGCAGCTGGCTGAGATATGAAGGCCTGTTGATATAGTGGGTCTATATTACTTCAGCGAAAGACATATTCAGTGAATACATCTTCATCGCTCACCAGCTGCCCAAATTAACTTCAGTAAACCACAGAATTTTCCCACAGTTCAGAAATGCTTGGCCATCCTGTCAGCTTTGCCCTTTTCCCCACTGTAGTGCAATCTCTGGATTGGTGTATATTATTTATTTATATTTGTTGACCGGGAGTGTCCGACTGGACGTAGGTCCATTTTCAGTGGAGGCCCGGGGAGAAAAGCTCCACAGTTAAAATAAACAGACAGTAGTTACATTGGATTACATAGTGATTAACAATTTACATAGCAATTACAATATATTTACAGATGAAGAACATAGTATGATAATGGAACTCATAAATAAAGACATTGGGGACCTACAGACACTGGATCCTACCCAATTTGGCTTTGTCAAGGGCAGATCCTGCCTCTTGAACTTGGTCGACTTTTTCGAAACAGTCACTAAGGCCATTGATGAGGGTAAGGCAGTTCACACAGCCTACCTTGACCTAGCAAAAGCGTTCGACACAATACCCCACTCGGGCATCATAGAAAAGCTCACCAGCTTAGATGTAAACCCATATGTCACAAGATGGGTTGTAAGGACAGAACACATAGGGTTAGAGTTGCTAGTGCCATGTCAGACTCTAAGCCGGTCACGAGCGGTGTCCCACAGGGCTCAGTCCTGGGCCCCCTCTTGTTCGGCATTTATTTTTCTGAAGTGCAGGCAAACATAAGGGGATTGTGGCTGACAAAATTTGCAGATGACTGCAAACTGGGCACCATAATTGACACTCCATCAGACACAGACATCCTCCAGAGAGGTCTCATAGAAATGGATAACTGGTGCCAGAGCCATGGCCTTAAGCTAAATGCCAAAAAATGTATAGTCATACCCTTTGGGAAAAACAAAGGTAACCCCTAATTACCACATAGGTGGTAATCCATTAAACACGGAAGAAGTTATCAGGGACCTGGGGACCCAAGTTGACAGTAACCTCTCTTTTGACACTCACATTGCCAAAGTGGTTAGGAAGACCTTCTACATTGCCCACCTGATCATGAAGGGATTCACATCCAGATCAGGAGAGGTCATTGTACCCCTGTACTCTTCACTTATCAGACCAATGATTGAGTACAACGCCCCATTCAGAATGTACCTTACCCAACACCTGCAGCAGTTGGAAAGACCCCAAAAGTTCCTCACCAAAAGGATAAAGGGGCTCAAACATATGTCATATGATGCCCGACTGAAGAAACTCCAGCTTTATTCAGTCGCATACCGTCTGCTCAGAGGTGATCTGTGCCTGACATAAAAGGCCATGTCCAACCCGGAATTAATGGACATGCTCCACCTCAAAAAATCCAAATCCACCAGAGCCACGAGAGCAAGAGACTTAAACCTCAACACAGATATAAGTAGGACGTGCTGGAGGGACAGATTCATCACCCAGAGACTCCCTACACTATGGAACAGAATCCCAGTCCATGTGAGGCAGAGCCCCTCACTGACTCTGTTCAAGAGAAATCTTGACGAGTGGATGGGAGATCGTAGGTTTACCCCGGGAATCATCTCTGTGTCACTGCTGGACTGATGGGTATAGTATTCTCATCCTAAGGGGTGGTGAAAGCCACACACACTCTGGCTAGGCTTATAAATGCCCTAGGGCAGATAGACTAGTATGAACCTATGAACCTATGAACCTATAGTACATCAATAGACAACTAGAATCTTTATCTGTGAAGTACATAACAGACATTAACAAATGTTAAAATAAGAGGTTCCTGCTGTATAAGTACTAGGCTTATGAGCATTTGAGCTTGCTATAATCAAGGTAGTTAGTGGAGTGGAAAGAAAGGTAGTGGTTGGATGGGGTGGGTGATATTAGAGTGGGAGTTGCAAGGGCATAGCCAGCATGTTTTTAGGCGCGCTTTTAGTAAAGTTTTGAAGTGGGTGATTGATGGTACTGAGGTAATTGTGGGTGGGAGGGAGTTCCATAATTTGGCTATGGTGCAAGAGAATAGTGCTTCACCAGCAGAGTTATTGGCTTTAGTGATCTGCAAATGATTTTTGTTGCTGGATCTTAGTGGTCTGGTGGTGCGATAGGGTTGGAGTAGATTCTGGAGGGATGGGACATTTAGTGGATGGTTTACTAGTTTGTGGGCGAGTGAGAGTTGATACCATTGAAGGAGGTGAGGGAGTTCAAGCCAGCCCAGTTCAGCAAGTGAGAGACCGTGGTGACTACGGTAGGATGCCCCTGTGGCAAATTTGGCAATTTTGTTGTAGCAGGTCTCTAGCTTGTTTAGATCGCATTGCCTTAGGTTGGTATATATTGGAGAGGCATAAAGTAGGGTGGAGATAAGGTGGGAATTTGCTATTGAAATCTTTGCTGCTTTGGTGAGAAGATGCTTATTTCTGTATAACGCTCCTAGTTTTTTGTGGACTATTTTTATGGTCATGGATATGTGAATGTCAAATTTTAGTTTATTGTCTATTTCCACTCCTAGAAATTTGGTGTGTTCAGTTTGGTATATAGTGGTGTTGTCTTTTGCTGTGATGTTAAAGTGAGAGTTGTTTTGAGTATGTTTGGTGGGTTGGAAGATGAGTAGTTTAGTTTTGTTTGGGTTGAGTATTAATTGGGCATCGGATAACCAAGTTTCAACAGAGGAAAAGGCTTCCTGTGTGACTTTTTGCAGTTTGGGTAGGGACTGGGCTGAGCAGATGATGGTCGAGTCATCTGCGTATTGTATGAGTGTGCCTTGTGTGGTGGCAGAGGCTAGATTATTTGTGAAAACAGAGAAGAGTAGGGGTCCAAGGATGGATCCTTGGGGAACCCCTATGGAGACAGGTAGTTGGGGAGATATGTCATTCTGCCATACAACGGATTGTTGGCGGTCAGACAGGTAACTCTGAAACCAGTTGGTGACTGATTGTGAGAAGGATAGGTTATTCAGGACAGAGATAAGTTGTTTGTGTGGGACCATGTCAAATGCTTTAGATAGGTCTAGGAAAGTAGCAGAGGAGAGATAGCCATTGTTTTTATGCTGAAGGATAGTGTTAGTAAAGGAGAGTAAGGCAGTGGTGGTGCTATGGTTTGGTCGGAAACCATGCTGAGTATTGGAAAGGAGGCTGTTAGTAAGGAGGTAGTCTGAGACCTGAGAGTTTATGCATCTCTCTAGTATTTTGGAGAGTGGAGAGAGAATAGCTATGGGGTGGTAATTGGTTAGTTCTGTGGAGGGTCCGCCTTTGTGGACTTTATAGCTAGGGAGGGTGTGGGGAGTGAAGCCCCCCACTTGGGTGGATTTGATTTAGTGCTTTTTGTGTTCTGTAAGTTTGTTGGGCTAGTTTTTCTGAACCATGGGAAAAATTCTGTGGTTCACTGAAGTTAATTTCAGTGGCTGTTGAGCGATGAAGACCTATTCGCTGACTATGTCTTTCACTGAAGTAATATAGACCCGATATAGCTATTATGTATTGTTACAGTTCTGGTCTGGTTTTTCATTGCCATGAGTGTGTTACTTGGGCTAAAAAGTTAAGTAATTCCATTGTAAATAAATTATTTGATCATTGAAGCATGTGAAGTGATTGACACAGAAACAGGTTTTAGTCCAGTGGAAAATAAGGAATGATGTTTAGAAACTCAATACTAAAGCACGGCTGTCACAAGGAGAGCAGTCACAGCCAAGGTGAAAAATAATAAGAGGAATGGAGGCTGAATGCGAGAGAGCCAATCTTTTCTTGTTTCCCCTGTTTAGTTCATCATTGGATAGCACAATGTAGTTTGGGGTGGACTGTTTGAATATGTAAATATATTTATAGATATTTTCCTTTCGACAGGAATTAAGGTAAATTGTTTACTGAAATATTCAGTATGTATATATTTTTGCAGGTATGTTTCTCTACAAAAATATTTCTTGTTTGTTGCGAATATGTGTACAGATCTTGATTCCATAAAAAATGTTATTAGTTACAAAAAAGGTCACTGCAGTTCTGTAATCATCAACCTTTAGAAAATAAAAGGACTAGATGTTATTTATGACTACTATAATTACATTGTTGTCTTAAATGCATTTTATGAGTCTGTTTTATAAAGAAAGAAGTCTGCTTGACCTTTTAGCGGATCTTTACTGGCTGGTACAAAACATTTTTGTTTAGTGTTATGTTATTGTAAGCCGTTTAACCTTGCTATATTTTCAAGAAAGGTTATTACAGCTAGTGATGCTACAGTGTGAAAGATGTAGTTTGACCTCTAGTGCTCATTTTATTTACTTGGAGACACTTTCATTTATTTGTATGCAATTGTCTGTGTAAATATATTTAATCTGTAACAAATATTTTAATATCTAAGAATTAATATGCTGTTAAAGTTTCAGTTTTGCTAGATTGAGTTTTAGATTGCATATGTTATGTACATAACATGGATGTAACTAGCAGAAGCAATAGCCATTTGTATTTAAGTGTAACTGGATCTCCAATTGAAATGTTTAACCTACACCAGTTTTGCATATGTAGTCTTTAATATTGATGTTTACCATTATTGACACATAAAAATGTCTTGCTTTAAGCCGATGTTGTAGTCTTAAATTGCACTCTAGTAAAATGGAAACCCAAACAGAGTTGGACAAATAGATAAATATTGTTCAATCTGCTGTAAATATTGTTCAATCTGCTGTATATAGAATGTAATGCCAAATTATGTGACCAGATTGTATTACATGGTGTCTAATGTAGGGTTACCACCTGTCTCACTTTGCGAGGGACAGTCCCTCTTTGGGCAGTTGTGTCCTGCAAAAAATGTGAAAAAAATTGCAAATGTCCTGAGATTTTAGGACAAACATGTCTCCTATATTTTCTTTACTAGTTGCATAAAACAGTTATTTTTATATCTGAAACACCTAAATGCTATAAGAAACAGAATAAGCAACTCAAATGATACAAGAATAAACTTTTATTTCAACAAAAAAGTGAAGTTCTGTCCTTTGTATTGGCCGTGGGTATGTTTTGCTCTACAAAATCTAACGTTTCTATAACAAATGTCCCACTTTGGGCATTTCAAAAGGTGGCAACCCTAGTCTAATGCATAATGTTAGTTTATAGAAAAATACAATCTTCCTTGTGTAATAATTATCTGATGATGAATGCTAGCTTAAGGGAACCTCACATCAGTAAACTATAAGGTACTTGATAAAAAATAAGTTTAAGGGTCATTACAAAAGGTGTTTTGACTTTCGAAAGCCACTATAACATTGTAAAATATACTGACATAGTGATTAAAAGTAAAAATAATACATTAAAATATGGTTTATACTTATAACAAATAAACCACATTTATTTGTTTGTTATAACAAATAAAGCACATTCATTACAGACATTAAAAGAAATATTATTTTATACTGCCAAACTACCTTGAACAAAAGTTATCCTTAAAAACGAAAACAGGATCAGTCCTGTTTAGTTAGCTAGCAAAATTGTAACTTTACATCATTTCTTTAAAAAAATAATACGTAACTATGAATCGGAGGTAACCATTGGTAAATGAAAAAATAAAAGACTAAGTTCAAGTTTCTATAATTATCAGAAATGATCCGAGGATTAGAGAGTTAGTTAAATGCCCTCTCAGTCTGATAACTGAACACTAGTTCAAGGTCGATATTATATATTGCACGCTTATAAAAGTGAACGATAATTAATCGACCCCATGTAAGTGAAAGCTTACAATGTCGAAGCCTCAGAACAGCGATTTTTTTTTCCAAGGGAAAAAAAAAATTGCTGTTCCAAAATAAAAAAAAAAACTTTAAAACATTACATAATGTGGGGGGCTTTGTCCCCCACCCCTGACAAGGGGGCTGTGCCCCCCAAACCCTCCTACTTAAATATACCAACTCCGAGATCACTCTAAAGTGCCGAAAACGGCCAAGCAAATTCTTTCCCAGGAAAGAATTTGCTGAAAAGCCGCTTCGCTGATTTGCATTTTTGCTCTTTTCGGTTCAATCAAGATGCATTTGACAAACTGTGTCTGCAATCTCGTAATAGGGAACCATAGTTTATGTTTGCAAACGAAAGAGTTAATGGTCAAATTAGAGGTATATGTAATCCAGGGGCTGTTATAAAAAATGTATCTGTTTCTCTATTAAATGTCGAAGTGTTTGTTTATTATTACTTTCCCAACAGTATGTAATTGCATGTCATTAATTTCAGTAAAAACTTTAAAATATTATGCTTATTGAGTACATAAAATTAATTGTTTTTATCTATTAACTATCTACTTCATCTCCAGTTGTTTCTTGAGTTTGTCTTTTTTTCTATCACGATATACATTGTTTGGAATTTAACATTTTTTTTTCTTTTTAGTCCATGTGGATTGAGAGAACAACCTTTATTACTGCGTATAAGCTTCCTGGAATTTTACGTTGGTTTGAAGTGGTTAACACATTTCAGGTATGTGTTTGTACTAGAGCTATGTTATGTTGAGATTAAAAAATTTTAATTATATCAGATTCCATTTCTTGTCCAGACAACATCCCAATGTGCAAGTGCCTCTTTTAGAGACGACCTAAGTATATTGGTCAGAACAAGTGACTAGTGTTATTGTCTGTAGCTTCACAGTGTGATTTTGGAGCTTAAGGCCTACTGCTTTTCGAGGAGCTTGCCTTCTGTAACTTGTGTTGGTGTTTTCTGTTTTCTGTAGATGATGGATAAATAGCCACATAGACAGATAAATTGATTATACTTTCTGATGTAACTGTTACTATCTTAATATATCTATAGATATATGTATATGTGTATATATATATATATATATATATATATATATATATATATATATATGGGTCTACTTTTCTTTATCAAAATTTCACAATCTCGAAAAAGAAAAGTAAAAGCCCACTTCCGCAAAAGTGCACTTTCGCGAAAGCTGATTCACCGAATTGGAAAAAAACTTAAAAACTACTGTAAACACTGTTTTGCAGGAGGGAAGCCCCCCTGCACCCCCCCTGTGGGGGGCTGCGCTCCCCACACCCCCCTATTTAAATATACTAATTCTGAGATCACACTACAGTGGGCAAAAGGATATATTTCCTTATCACCACTGTAACATGCTTCGGCGAATCGTCTTTTGCGAAAATGTACTTCTGATGTAGTGCACTTTCACTTAAGTGGGTTCGACCTTTTGTTTTTCGATAAACTGTGATCTGATCTTCATTCATTCCTTACTGATGGGTTATTGGCTCTGTCCTCGGAACCAAGCCGGCCTTATACCAAGCTTGTGTCAGCCAAAATCTCTCAAGCCAAGATCCTACCCAGAATGTTTTGCTTCTTGTTACCTCAGATCTCGTTTGCCGCATTGCTGTACAGCTGTGTCAAGCCACTCTCTCTCAGCTAAGTGAACAGTTTTTTTGAAGTTTTTCTATTGTTAAACAGTTACTATCTCTATCCTTCTACCCTATCGCAACTTTAAGACTCTCTCCCTATAGTTGTTTCCCTTTTCTTACCTTTTTCTTAACTTTGAGGTAATTCTCCATTACCATCGTTGGTAATCCTTCTTCTTTCCCTTTCTTACCCTTCTGGGTAGTTTTTCTTAACTTATTGGTACTGTCGTTCTTCTCCCTTCATATCATTATGTCCGATAAGAAAAGTAAGGTTGGTTTCAAGCCATGTATGGAATGCGGCCATAAGTTACCGCTTTCTGATGGCCATCATTTATGTGTCTGTTGCCTGATCCCCCGTTTGGGATTTGTAGACATTTTTCGACCAGGAAGAATAAATTAATTCTGAAAGGTCTCCTTAAAACTCCTATCTGTGAGGCTATTTTTGGGTCAGAGGGCTCAACCCCTCCTGCTAAACCCCATAAGAGCCATTCTTCTTCCTCCTCGAGGTCGCTCACTTCATCTCCCTCTGGAGATTGCAAGGAGTCAACTCACACAAAGGTAAAGATTTCGAGCCCGGCACTGCCATCTATGGTCCTTTCGCCCCCCAGCCTCGGCACCACCCCAGTTGATTCTCACTCCAGTTATGTCCTGTTTATCGCCACCAGCACCAGAGTTCCCGGTGGAGATGCTTACGGCTCCGACAGTTTAGTCACAGCCTTTATTGGCACCATCTCTACAGGTACAGTTTCCTTTGGCACCATTGGTGCAGACTCCTTCGGCTCCATCCTTGTCGATGCTGTCAACCTCCGGGATACTGCCCGCTATGGTGCAGACACCTTTGGCACCAACATGCTGTTCAGTGCAGTCTCTTTCAGCACTGTCATTACCGGTACAGACACCTTCCTTGATGGCACCTTATTCATCGGTGCAGACATTTGCCACACCACCCTTTACGGTGCAGACACCCTTAACACTTATGGGACTGCCTTTGTCTGTGCAGATGACCTCGACACCATTCTCCTCGGTGCAGACAACCTCAGTACCGGGCTCTGCACCACATGAACTAGCAAGGACTAAGTACTAGTACTCACCTTCCTTGGATACATTTGTGGGAAGCCAATATAGCCCCTTTTTAGACAGGCCAGAGTCTCCTTCAGGTCTCTCTATGAGGTCGACCAGGAGCCTCTCAGAACAGGATGTGTTGTGGCTTGCCGACCAGTTGCTTGTGGCCAGAGGTCTCTCTCAACTGTCTACCGCTGCGTTCTCTCTTCCAGGTGACCGTATTTCTCCACAGGCTCCAACTTACACTCCTTCTTTGACTTCCAGAGAAGCATCAAAGCCCCTTCCTCCAACAGCAGCTTCCATTCCTTCGACACCAACAGTGGACCTCACTTTGGAGCCAGAGCCATCCTTGTGGCCCTCAGTGCACTGGTCACCAGGCTCTACTCAGGCTGTACTGTGGGGGTAGGCATTCTTGGCTCCACTTCAATTTTTTTGTATGGCAACCTCCAGGAATACTCCTCCCCTCATGCTCTACAGTCCTCTTGAGACTCCTGGTCTAGGGGGTTGACTCATCGGAGAAGGGTGTGACCCCGGTTCTGAGGTTGTCATGCTCTGTTCTGGGTTCCCATCCCTCGTCGGGCTGTCCGGCCTTCCAGGCCATGGAGAGGGCACTTGCCTCTGCTGGCAAAACCTTCCTGTCGGAGTCCTCACCCCCCCCTCTGTGCCACAACTGTCGCAAGCCACAACCACAGGACCCTGGGCACAAGGGCCTCGGGTTTCTCCACCTCAGGAGATCCCCTCTTTGCAATCTTCCCCAGAGTTCCCTACTGAGGAAGTCCCTTGCAAGGCTTCATGCAAGAGGAAGCACATGGACTCCACTGAGGAGTCTTTGACCGAAGATATGGACTTTGATGACAGGGAAGAGACCCCACGGTCACCCTCTGATGAGGTGTCCTTTGGTGATATCCTCGAGATCCTAAGACAGAGGGTTGACTGGAAGTCCACCAACCCTTCCTCAGAGGAATCCGTATTCCTGCAAGCTTTTTGTGCCCCACCCCCTACCTCCTGGGTTACCCCACTGGCCGATGAGCATGTCCAGCTCATCATCCAGCGTGCATGGAAGACTCCTGACACTTTGGAAGCTGTACCTCAGAGGTCTGACAAGATTTTATCTCCCCCTGTTGAGCATCCCAATTGGTCAAAAGGTCTTCCAGTAGATGTCATGATGGTGGCAGCTGCAACCAAAAAAAGATTTAGCAGAAGAGAGCCAGGCTGTCCATCCATCCAACAAGGAGTCCCGGGTATTAAAAAGACTCAGGAAGCATGTGTTTGCTTCGTCGACCTTCACTATAAGGTCCTTGAACTACTTGGCACACTTTACAAGGCTCCAGAGGGACCTTATCAACCAACTCTCTGAAACCTTGGCAGGAGCTGTTTCTGATGAGGTGTGCGACAACATGGCTTCTCAGATAGCGATCCTAGAATCGATATCCAATTCTTCCATGTGCCTTATTTCACATGCAATGGAAGGAGCAGCTAGAGCGGCAGGCACAGGTCTAGTCACAAGATGTCATGCCTGGATGCACCTTTGTGACTTTGTGGACTCCTTTTAGGCTTCCTTTATGAATGCCCCTATCTAGGCCACTTCATTGTTTGGCCGTAACATCAAAGATATGCTGGCAAGGTGTGAACAAGATGGCAAGACCCTGTCTGCCATTGGTGTCTGACACTCCACCCCTCAATGATTCTACTCCAGAAATCAGAGGAGTGGGAAGATGTGGCACAGAAAATCACAGGACTCTTTCCCTGACGCACATGCCAATTTCTCCCCTAGAGGCAGAGGGGGTAACTCTATTGGAAGATGCCCCTTTTGGGCAGGAGAGGTCTGCAAAACCGGGGTTCCAGAGATTCTTTCTCTGGGCAACCCTACCAGTGCTCCTGAAGCGTTGCCCGACTGTTCACCTCTGGAAGTGGTCAGGGGTCGTTTTTCCTTGTACCCCACTGCCTTGCAAACCATAACCACCAATTCTAGGATATAATGGATTCCCTTCCATCTCTGTCCCACCTCACCCAGAGACTTACCCGACATCCCACCCAGTCAAAGGGAAGCAGCAGCACATGAATTCTGAAAGCTGCTACAAAAAATAGTCATCCGAGTGGTCCTCCCAGACCAGATAGAATCTGTTTTTTACTCAAGGTTCTTTTTAGTGTCAAAAAAGACAGGGGACTGGAGACTGATTTTGGATCTCAGCACACTAAACAAATTTGTAAAAACAGAGAAATACTGGATGGTCACGGTTCAGTCTATCCTTCCTCTTCTGGAAGAAGATGATTGGATGTGCTCTGTAGATCTTCAAGATGCATATTACCATATAAAAATGGACAAACACTCAAGAAGACACCTCCACTTTCGCATAGGAGCCAGTCACTACCAGATTCTAGCACTGCCCTTCGGTCTCTCTACAGCCCCCAGAGTGTTCACCAAATGCATGGCAGTGGTCATCACTCACCTGTGACTTCAAGGATTCCAGGAATTTCCATACCTAGACGACTGGCTCCTTACTGCCCTCAGCAAGCGTCTACTGGAAGAAGCCCTAGACTACACTCTTCTCACAGCTCAGTGCCTGGGAGTCACTATAAAGTGGGAGAAGTCCAACACCACCCTGGCACAATCTTTAGAATTCATTGGGGTTCTGTTGGATATGAGGAATTGCACAGCATCTCTTCTGGATCACAGACTACAAAGAATAAGATAACAGGTCCAGCTGCTAATCTGTCACCACAAATCCTCTGCTCAGTGCATGCTCCAACTCTTGGGGTCAATGGCAGCCTCGATCACCATTGTTCCTCTGGACAGATTCCACATGAGACTTCTTCTGTGGCTACTTCTCACTCAGTGGTACCCTGTATAACATCCTTTGTCTTTTCAGATAAATGTAACTCAGAGATGCAAGCAAGATTTGCTCTGGCAGATATCTCAAAATCCCCAACAATTGTCTTGCCCCTTCAGCCCCCATCAGCTGAAAGCCATAGTGACCACAGATGCCTCCCTGATGGGGTGGGGGGGGGGCTATGTTAGGGAAACTCAGACCACGGCACCTGATCAGAGACAGAGGCCCATTTGCATATCAGTGTCCTGGAACTGAGGGCGATGCTATTAGCGTTGCAAGCATTCCACTCATTCCTTCCATCAAGAACTATTGCAATCCAATCAGACATGTCAGTGGTCTGGTACATCGACAAGCAAGGGAACACCAGATCTTATCCGTTATGCCAAGAGACCTTGAGACTATGGCAATGGTCAATAGCTTCCAACCACTTTCTAATTGCAATGCACATTCCTGGGAGCTTCAACATGATAGCAAACAAATTGAGCAGGTGCATTCTACAACCTCACAAGTGGTCCCTCAATCCTGTGATAGCGGCAACAATTTTCAACTGCTGAGGCCAGCTTTGCTGCAACCTATTCACCTCCCCAATCAACTACAAGTGCAACTGTTTTGCCATGATCCCCCCTCAGGGACAGTCAACAAGAGACGTTCTAGTCCACACTTGACCCTCAGGTCTGCTTTATGCTTATCCTCCTCTACCCCACATCTCCCAGTTTCTGAAGAAAGCACGGCAGTTGAAGAACAAAGTGATCCTCATTGCTCCATATTGGCCTTGACAAGTTTGGTTCCCCTTCCTCTGGCCTCACCTGCTAGATTGACCATGGATTCTCAATCCATCCCCAACGTTGATCTCCCAACCTCAGGGTCTGACTCACCCCAGTCTAACAAACCTGAAGCTGACAGCTTGGTTTCTCCACTTCCTATGATTGCCTAGCAGGATAACCTCTCTTCCCCAGTGTGCAATATTCTTATTACATCTCATAAATCATCCACCAGGCTAATCTATCTCACCAAATGGAAAAGGTTTACATTATGAGCAGCGAACAAACAACTGGACCCCTTGTCATCCCCAGTTTCGGTGGTAATAGATTACTTATCAGAGTTTTTTAAATCTGGGGTATCAGCCTCTACTATTAGTGTTCATTTAGCTGCCATTTCTAATTTCCACATTGGCTTTCAGGACTCTTCACTCATGTCACACAGACTCTGTAAGACTTTCTTGAAGGGCGTTTTTCACCTAAAACCTCCCTTTAGAAAACCAGTACAACCTTGGGATTTGGCCTTGGTTCTACAAGCCCTAACAGCTCCCCCCTTTGAACCTGCATCTTCATGTGATTTAAAGTACCTCTCTTGGAAAACTTTGTTTCTGGTTGCAATCACATCGGCCAGACGTCTGTCAGAACTTCAAGCCTTATGCATCAAACATCCCTACCTTATTTTCCATAAGGATAGGGCATCACTGAGAACTAATTCTTCCTTTTTACCGAAAATGGTGTCAGAGTGGTCTGTCAACCAGCCTATTGACCTCCCAGTATTTTTTCCTAATCATTCTAACAAGGGAGAGCATTGCCTGCACTCCCTAGATGTTCACAGGCAAATATGATTGTATCTGGACAGAACAAAATCTACCCGTAAATCAGACCAACTATTTCTGGCCTTTTCTGGACCAAGGCTAGGTCATCCTGTCTCTAATGTTATGTGTAATGTGTTCTGTAGAGGAAGTATTATGTGCAGCGTGCTTGTGTCTGTGTTTAGGAGGTCTCTGGTGTTTAGGTATTTTTCTGGTGAGGACTTCTGCATATGTAGGTATGTGTGATATGGGTTTGGGGGGAGTAGGAGGTGAGGTGTGCATGCTGGCAACCCGCTCATTGTTATATGTACTGACTGGTGTGTGAGAGAGCATGGATTCAAGGTTCTTAATATAGTTGCATCTGTCACATGTTGTGTTTGTGTGGACTAGGAGTAATGGGTTGTCGGTGAAATAAAGCAGTTGCTACACTGCCTTAGGATGCCCGTGTCGAACAAGCTGGCTGGAGAAACTGTGGCAAATTGTCTGTCCATAGTGATAGGTAAATTTATATGATGAGGAAAAGGGGGGTCACACTTAGGAGTGGCTAGTTGGTGAGAGGTGTGTTGTACATCTGAAGCTAGGTTTAGTGTTCCACCTGACCATAGGGCAGGGCCACGCGAAACCTCTGGAGGACCACAAGCTAAGGGAAAATTTAACAAACAAAACATTTGCTTCTGCAACCACTAACTGTAACTACCGCTACATGGCAATACACAGTGATGCACTACACGCAAACAAGTGCAAATGCGGGGCTTAAAACAAGAAAATACCATTTTTAGCTCAAACTAATTTGCAGGGACTGTGGGGGTGCAGGGGGCTTGACCCCCCCCCCTGCATAAACATAAAAAACAGTATTTGTATATGGAAAAATGTAGTTGCAGATCTTATACATCACTACCAACATCGTTTATAGTATTTTCAAAACAAACCAAAATAACTTGCCTTATATTTTTAAAATCAGAAAAACACCTTCCTTTTACCTGTGAAAACATAGTTATCACCGGAAAAGTGCTGTAAGCATATTGGAGTCAGCATGAACCACAGTGTACTTTAAAGGGATAGAATTGTATTTATTCCTAACTTTCCATGTGACATCTTAAATAGTTGCTATACCTTTTATTAACTCTATGTAATCATCATGTTAAGTTTTTCAAGTTTCTTAGATGTATTGTATACACAGCACCAGAGTGATGGGAGTGTTATATGTAACATCCGCCATTATGTTTTACTGGTATGTAAAATAAAAAAATACATTATTTTTGATAACGTAGAGTTGTACCGCAGTGAAGACACAGTTATGCATGTTTCGACCTTGCAAATTTCGTTACTGTAAAATCTGATTCTTGTGCAGTTTCAATGTTTTTGTCTCGATGATGTTAATTTCGGTGTTATGGTAATTCAGTAAACTAAAGTAGATCTGTAGAGAGATTGTGATGCAAAGGACATCTCACAGCCACAGGTTCAGCCATCAAGCCTTGGACATGGTTGTCCTTTTTGTAGGTGCATTGGAGTATTCAGAGGTATAGGGGTTAACACAGTGAAGTATGTTATTTGGCCCCCACCCAGTGGAATGGTTATGTCCATTGCAAATATGTCCTCATTGCTGGGATGCCAGCAAGGGCACAAATTACCATTGTGTTTTTCTGTTTGGTGACCTTCCCTAGCTAGCACTTGACCTCACAGGGAAATACTCAGAATTGGGCAAGTGGATCTGGCTGATATTTGAAGGATTGATGGTCAGAGGGCACAGAAGCAAAAAAAAACATGTAGAAGAAAAATAAGTCATACCCAGTATTTCAGGAAAGGGTCTAGCACCAAACATACAGCTTGCACTAAAAAGGCCTTCCTGTCACGATGCAGTATTTTTGCAATTCAGAGACATGCTGGTTTGATGAGGAAGGACTTCATTACCAGCTAATTTGCATGTATCTAAATCTCAGTAACTACTATGATTTGCAGATCATTGCTGCTCTTGTAGGCATTGACATCCTCCTCCATCACTCTCCCACACACACAAATACATATTCAAACCCAAACACACACACACACACACACACACACACACACACACACACACACACACACACACACACACACACACACACACACACACACACACACACACACTGCACTCCCTAACTTGTCTGCCCTCCTCCTATCTAATGTTTCCAGCCACTCGCAGTCCCTGTACTAGTTGATGTGCCATTACAAGCTCATGTATGCCTGGTGACAAGGGCGTCCCCCCACCCCATAATCCAAATAATTGTTCAAGTGCCGTTATGGCACAGTTGTAGTTGCCCTGGGGTCTAGTGCTTCACCACCACCCCCAGGTCTCTGTATTGCTTTGTGTCATTATGGATCCATTGCATTTGCTCTGCTAAATAGTGTTTCATCCACCGCCACCCCACCCCCCTTGATCCCTGTACTGCTTTATGCACCTTTGTGGCACTCAAGGTTAAAGTAATACCTGGTGTCCAGTGGCTCCCCCCATCCCAGATCCCCATACGATAGCATGTGCCATTATGACATAATTGCAGTTTTCTTGGTAGCTAGTGTTTTTTCCCACCACTTGATCCCTGTACTGCCATAAGTGCTGATATCACATTCCAGTTTAGAGTAATATTTGGTATAGAATAGTTCCTCCATCCTTTTGGCCATGTTCACTACCGCAGTGTGGTGGAGCCAGCCATGCTGATATACACGGTCAAGGAATTTCTTGAATAGCTCAGTGTATAGTGTCTTCATGTGGTTCCATGAGAGAGAGGAAGTGGATAATTAGCATCTGCCTCTTCCCCAAGACTGCATCATTAGCATTCATCATGGTCAAGGAGCCAGCCCTTTGTGGTGCTGCATGTCTTTGTGCTAGAGAATAATGCAGCACTGTATTAGGGCTGTTCCTCGATCCCAAAAGGTTACTGCTACATGTACACAAAGGTGTACATGTCATGGTACCTTCATGAATGCCCACCATTGTGCCATTGTATATGATTTTTAATGATACTGTCATTTTTTTTCTTTAGGATTTGACCATTTAATTTACTGATATTAAGACTAAGTCATTCTTAGTGAATCAAGCATATATTTTTGTAGACTATGTACTAGCCAACCAGCAGTGTAAACTGTAGCTGGAGATGACTGTCACTGTTGATCTGACACCCCAACGCCATGAGCAAAATGGGGAAAAAGGGGTTGAGGATGGATGGATGGATCTAGGAGAACTTTTGTATCTTTTCTTGAAGTAATTATATTACCTAGTTTTCAGTTATCAGCATATTTGGTTATCCAGAGTTCACTCCCCATTTTGATATCTGAGAAGAGCATTCCAAAAAGAAGTGATCCAGTACATGGTTTTGTAGGACACCACTTTTAACTTCCATTAGGACAGAAAAATAACCCCTAGCCTGCCTTACTATGTCCTGTTGGTTAACCAGTGTTTTACTGATTGAATTGTGAACAGGTTGAAATGTAATGCTTTCAACAAATCAGTTATTTATTTGCATAGAATATCGTCAGGTACCTTAACAAGCAGCAGGTGCTGCTATTATGTCTTCAAAAAATGTCACTGGATTTAGGAGGTAAGAAATCGCCTTAACAAAAAAAATCGTACTGTACATTATCTGACAGAAGTAGATTTCTCTGTCTTGGGATAACCATATCCATAATGACCCACTCCTTGATCTTAATGAGAATACTGATCAGGCTGATGGGTACAAAATTATTAGTTTCATGCATTCCCAGCCCATCCCACCCATACTCACCATATTTGAGCTGGTGCCACTACAGCCTTTTTCTATGTCAGTGTTACTGGTCCCATGGAGCTTGAACTTTAATTTGTTATAGCAGTTACTATATCTGTAATTATATAAGGGCTGTTCCCCCTTTGTTTGTCTGCATGTCACTATATCTTTTGTCTTTGTTTGTTTTGAAGTTTGCACAAACTTCTGCAAGTGCATTATGCCCTGTAGCTGGGTGATTGCTTATTGGTGATGTGTTGCGTGTACAATTTATCCTTTACCATCCTCTGAAGTATGTTTGGTGGTAATCGAACTCATTCCAAAAGATGCTGCATATTAACACTGTTGCACTGTCGTATGTTCATAAGCTCATAGGTAAGTACTAGGCTAGCTGCCCTTGCATGTCATTTTAAGCTTAACCAATTTCCCGTTTGTGTGTGAAATAAACTATCCCATTTGGTTATAGATTACCCTTACCCATTCCATGGTTGATAGTCTCATTATGGGTAATAGATAATTATGTGGGATAATAATGTAGATAAATTGAGGAGACCCATGAATGGGTTAAAGAATTTATGAACTACCTATGTCCATTAGTAGTACAGGTGATAGTTCTGGGGTAAAGTTTCTGTTTGCTATCCATACATCTAAGTTGTGCTTTAATATGGACAGGGAATAACTTTGTTTTATGTGGATGGGGAGTCTGTTCCAAAGCAGTCTCTCTTGAGATATACTTTACCTCCAAACCATTCTGTTGATGATGCCTCCAAACCATTCTGTTGATGATGCAGAACAGGTTTAGATCTGTAGACCCAGTACTCTTATGCCATCTAACTTGATGAGCAGTAAATCCATCAGTAATGGGTTGGAGGATGCATTTTATGCCAGGCACAGGTTACCTGTTAGCAGTCTGTAGGATACCAAGTATAGTGAAAGGGCTTTGAGTCAGTCAGTGTAGGACATGTTGCTTAGGCCTTGTAGCCTTTCAGTAAGGTATCTCTGTGATACTGTCATTTTCACTATTCAGAGGATCAAAGTCATGTTCATTAGAGTTTCAGTAGTCACCGAAAAAAAAACTCTGACTAATTAAAATGTCATATATATATATAAAAAAATATATATATATATATATATATATATATATGTGTGTACACACACACACACACACACACACACACACACACACATATATATATATATATATATATATATATATATATATATATATATATATATATATATAAAATGTATGTAGTTCTACTTGAAAAAAATCGAATTACCATAAAATCGAACCTCAGAATGTCATGACCACAACGTCATATATTCTAAACATCACAATTTGAAAAGATCGAGCCCTATAACATCGAATTAGCAGCAGAAAACCCTGTACAGTATTATTGATATCTCTGTTCTTCTACACTGTGACCTGAAGCACTACATAACAGTGCGTACAACTTTAAGAAGCAGGTCTTAGATTATTAAAAATGGTGGACAACACACTCTGTAACAGTGGAGTAGTAGGAAACCTGTATCTTTTAAGTAAGTCAAAGAAGGGTAAGGTTAAGGTTATTATTGATGGGTACAATTATAAGTTGGAAGGTATAGTGAATTTAAAAAGTTACTGGTGTTGTAAGGAAAAGTTGGTAAATAAGACTAAAGGTTGTGTTATTAGTATTTCAATCTCCGACTAAGAAAACTTGAGCAAGATTACTGCACACATGCATAGTGGGAACCCTCAGTGCAATTTTAGTGTGTACATTGGAAAGCACAGTTTTGTGTAGATATTTGAAAAGCTCTTGTAAACCATTTAATTTGTGGTGGTATTATGGTAGAATTTCACTTTAAAGTGTCAGTGGTTGGTGGTACGGAGAAACTTCCTATGATATGTACAGGAAGCAGAGGAAGAGTGTGTTTTGCTCATTTCTATGTTCAGTGTTATAGACTGTTATTATTTCTAGCTGCTTTTGCAACTTCTTGTTACTGTGGTGTTTTCAGCTGCTAATTCGATGTTATAGGGCTCGATCTTTCAAGTTGCGACATTTGGAATATACAACATTGTGGTCTCGACATTCTGAGGTTCAATTTTATGGTAATTCGATTTTTTCAAGTAGAACCATAAGCGCATATATATATATATATATATACATATATAAAAATCTAGATCACCTATATATATATATATATATATATGTGTGTGTATGTATGTGTATGTATATATATATATATATATATATATATATATATATATATATATATATAGTGTGTGTGTATGTATGTATAAATAATATACAGACACGTGTATATATAAACATTCCGCATTGTTAAACGTTTGTAATATTGAACATCTTTAGTGCCACAGAAGTGATTTGACTACTCATTTGATCGCTCCTGCAAGCATTGCTTTGTGGGGGGTTGAAGAACAGTGGGCCACAGGAATTTGTCTTTTCCCCACTGTTGACAGATCTTGTAGCTGATATGTATAATAAGCAGGTGGTGTACAGAATATCTATGTGTGTGTGTGTTTGTGTGTGTGGGTGTGTGTTTGTGTGTATTCGTATGCCCTTTTTGGTTTGTTTAAGATATATATATATATATATATATATATATATATATATATATATATATATATATATATATATAAAGATATATATATATATATATATATCTTTGAATGCATGCCCATATATCAAAAATGCTAAACATTGAAAGACAGCTAATCAAACAAAACTTGATAAAAAAAAAAAGCTGCCTATTGGAAATTAGACATAAAATGGGGGGGAGTGTTTTTTTGGGAGGGGGGAAATCCCCAACATCCCTTAATTTATGTCAACTCTGATTTCACTCTGCACTGGAGGAAGGGCAAATTCCCAGATTCCCACTGTACGCAATCGCAAATAGAAAAAAAAGCTGGTATGTTCAATAAGATGATTTTTGATCAGTTATACTGGCTTTTTTTTTCCTTTCTTTTTGGTAACTTAATTTTTGAAATTAACGGGTACACAAATTTCAGTTTCTATTGAATTGCTTATCCATAGAGACCACCCTATCTATGACCAAAAAGGCAGAAATAGCTTTTTTATGTCCTAGTGAATACTTATACAAGAAACTTTGCTTCTTGGAACATCTAATATGACTCACGTGGAAGACACCCTTTGAAGGAAAGGGAAAGTGGTTTCTCCCACATAGAATGCACCACACGTTCATATTGCAAGATATATAACCAAACTTGTCTTGCAAGTTGCAGAGATATTGATATTAAAAATCTTGAGTTTTTAAGTGAAAAATTTGCTTTTAAGAATACGTACACTTATACTGCAAGACCACATGAGGAACAACCTCAGACTGATCAGATAATAGTCTTTGACCAGCCACACACTTAGGAAATTTTTTAAAACACAAAAAAGTATTCGCCTAATATTTGGTTATTTCTGTAACTAAAAAGACACCTGTTGGGTAGATAGTTAACCAAAACCCTATCAGTTGAAAAAAGTGGAAAAAACGTATTTATATTCACTCTGATTTTAAAACTGTCGGGCCCAAATGTGTTTACAAATGTAAACTGGTTTTGCTCTTTCTTTGTAGGAAAGGAACTGAATATTTATTAGACAAATTATTTCTGTTCGTCACAGATGTGTTCTTGGCCTTAAAAGTTACATTCTGCTTATAACCCCTGGTAGCAAATTTCTGTTGCAACTGAGTAGCACATTTCTGAAAATCAGAATCATCACTACAGATTCTACAGTCTCTTAAAAATTGTGAATAAAGAATCTTTGGGTATTCAAGTGAACAAGTTAAAACAGTAAAAAATCTTCTTTCGGCTGCTCCTGTTAGGGGTTGCCACAGCGGATCATCTGTTTCCATTTCTTCCTGTCCTCTGCATCTTGCTCTGTCACACCAACCACCTGCATGTCCTGTCTCATTACATCCATAAACCTTATCTTAGGTCTTCCTCCTTTCCTGTTACCTAGCAGCTTCATCCTTAGCATCTTTTTCCCAATATACTCTGCATCCCTCCTCAGCACATGTCCAAACCAACGTAATCTTGCCTCTCTGGCTTTGTTTCCAAAAAGGAAAAAAATAAATCCTTGAGCACTACAAGGCCAAAACAAAATGTTTTAATGCTGAATAACACAAGTTAAAAAAACACAACTAAGCACTTTCACCTTCCAAAGGCATTATCAGAGTCATGTGTCAACTGTAAGTTACCTCTTTAAATAGCCAACCCTCCATTTAATCACAATTAAAACAAATTGAATCAAATAACATTAAACCTGTTAACCCATTGGTTAATGCCCTTGAGAGATTATATGAACATGAAATAAGGAAGATGTGTGGTTCAAATGCAACATTTTTTGATAATCTCTCAAAAGATGAAAGGGCATATTTAAGAGAACAAGTTGGCAAAAAGGATTACAGGTTTATGAAACCTGATAATGGGGGAGGTATTGCCATCATGTCAAATTTGGATTATGTCTGTAAAATGTATGACATACTTAATGACACGTCTACGTATGGAAGAGTTTCTAGGAGTGAAATTAACAGAGCATGTAGTAAGATTGATATGTATTTGCAAGATGCTTTGTTTGATGGTTCAATTACCAGAGTTGAATATGATTATTTAACCAACATGTCCCCTACTATTCCGTCCATTTTTGGTATACCAGAAACTCATAAAGACATGTTTAGCCCCCCGTTTAGACCTATTGTGGCAGCCAGAGCATCTAAAACTGAACCTTTGGCAGCTTATATTGACCACTTTTCAAAAAAAAGTTATTAGAAGGTTATTCACATGTGCCAAAGGATTCCTGGCATTGCCTAGAAATATTGAAAGGGGTTGATAAGAACTTTTTGTTTTTGACTATTGATGTCATTAACTTATTTTCGGTAATACCCCACGGAGAGGGTCTTGACTGTTACCACCAAAGTTTAAGTGAGGGGCATTTGTTGAGTGATGAAAAAGTTAACTTCTTAGTAGGATTAATGGACATAATTTTGAAAAACAACCTTTTATACTTTGAAGGTGACCTTTTTCGCCAAACCACTGGAGTAGCAATGGGGGCCAAATGTGCCCCGGTTTTTGCAAATCTGGTACTGACTGAATGGGAAAAACATTACATTTTCCCATCACAACATTGGTCCAGAATTACTCTGTTTTTGAGGTTTATGGATGACATCCTTATTTTGTGGGCTGGCAATAAAAATGATGCCAAGGAATTTGTTGATTACTTGAATACTACTACAAAGTATTTGAGATTTATATACAAATTACATGCAACAAAAATTTATTTTTTGTAGATAGAACTGGATAGAGAAATGGGAGCTTTGTGATTCACCATCTATAGAAAAGAAACATACTCGAACACCTTGTTAAAATTTGATAGTTGCCATCCTGCACATCAAAAAAGAAGTGTAGTCAAGGATCAGGTGGTTAGAATCTCATGTCTAGTTAGTGATGATACAATCTACCATCAGGAAATGAACACACACATAGGTATGTTTAAGACTAGGGGTTATCCCTTACACCTGCTCCACAAAATTAGGAAGGAGGTCAGTAAAAGAAGGACCACTAGGTTTGCACCTATTCTAAACTCCAATGAGACGGTGTTAAGCAGCCATGACAGGACAACATTTGGAGGGGAGGTTATGGTTTCATAGTATAACCATTTGACACCCCAGTCAGTGCCTAAATTGTATACAATCTGAGAAGGTGTATTTGATGCCAACCTTAAGTCCAAGTTTGGCTGTAGACCTAGAATTGTATACAGTAAAGGCCGGAACATTAAAAAACTATTGGAATTTCAGGACAAAATGGCTGACAGGAAATACAAATCTATAGTGAGTAAATGTGGAGCCTGCAGCTGGTGTAAATTCATCAATGATGGACTGTATGTTGAAATTGTATGCTTCCACAGGAATCTCTAATGCCTTGGTAGGTGCAATTGCAATTTTGATATGGTGGTATATGTGACCACCTGTATATCCTGTCAGGCATTCTATGTGGGAAATCCACTAGGAGGTTAAGGGACAGGATAGACGAGCACACCAGGGACATCAGGAATAAAACATTATCCAGTGCCCTATATTTACATACTACTGTATGTCAAAACTTTAAAAGGTTTTTGTTTTTCGTTATTGATATTTTAGAGATGACAGAGGTGGTGAACCTAAGTTGGATTTAGAAATTAAAGAAACCAATTGGCAGTTGAGATTAAATGCCAAACTTGAGCTGGGCATTAATGAATACATCTTTATTTCTAGTATCTTAAAACATAAGAGGAAAACATGTTGGTTACCAGGGCACCAAATATGGTGTTTTTTTAAGCAGAAAAAAGCTTTGTGATGCAGTATGTTTCTGAGTGAACACCATTTTTATTATGTGTTTTTTATTATGGATTTCGTTTGTAATTATTTTTTGTAAATTGTTTTTCTATACAAAACATAGACTGTTTCTTCTTATATGCTAAGTTTACATTATACACTTTGATGGCAGTTTAAGGGTTAATGTTATTTGATTCAATTTGTTTTAATTGTGATTAAGTGGAGGGTTGGCTATTTAAAGAAGTAACTTACAGTTGACACATGACTCTGATGATGCCTTTGGAAGGTGAAAGCGACTAGTCATGTTTTTTAACTTGTGTGTGGAGTGCTTTTATTATTCAGCATTTAAACATTTTGTTTTGGTCTTGGAGTGCTTGTGGATTTATTTTTTATTTTTTCCTTTTTAATCTTTGGGTAGTAACTTTCTTTAAATAAAGAATTGGAAATGAACCATTGAGAAGTTTAGTGACATAAACATTTAAAAAATTAATGGTAAACAGACTATAGCTGCGGTGGTGCAGCGGTAGCGTTGTTGCCTCACAGCAAGAGGTTCTCCTGTTCGATTCTCGGCTGGAGTGCGGGGAGTGCATTCTGTGTAGAGTCTGCATGTCCTCTCCGCTGTTGGGTGGCATTCGAAAGACATGCGTAAATGGGAGTGCATTCGTTGAAGGTTGGGCGTCGAGCTGGCACCTCGGCATTCATGAAAATCTACTGCCAATCATTAGCGGACCGGAGTTCCCCTGTGGCGAACCCTAACCGGGAAAAGCCGAAAGACAAACAACAACATGGCAAACAGACTATACTTAACCATAAATCTGATCTCAAACCTGTATCATGTAGGTAACTTACAAGTTCATTGAGAAGTTCAGCATCAAATGAAGGTTTATTGAGTGCTCTTTGATGGCTTTAATCAAGCACACAGCTTCCTTTTGAAATATCAGCAATTGTAGCACTGAGTGACAACACCCCCCCCAAAAGTCTGAAAATGCAGGGTAATAGAAGATATTGAACATCACTCTTCTCCTTAAAACTTCTCTTTTTGTAGGGCAGCAAGCTCCCACACACCCCAAACTTATAGTAACATTTAAGATCTCCATACCTTGGAGAAAATGTAATGTTCAGAGAAATGGCGATCTCGAACTTAGTATTTGTAAGTCTGTTTTTTTGGCCATTCATTCTCACTATTACAGGACTCACTAAAATCATTTCTGATATATCAAATGGTTAACCAAACACACTCACACTTGTTTGATTTGAAGTACCAGTGAACAGGCAGAGTTTGTGTTTTTGTGGTTCAGGGTTTATCACTGTGTGCCACTGTTGTATATCTGTGAATTCAGGATATGTAAGTGAGGCATTTAGTGAGGATTTGGAAGGGTAAAATCTCCACATAGATATGCAGTGAAGCTTTCTCATGGAAAATTTTTTCTAATTTTTATAGGTGTAAGTGAGATGAGATATTTTGATAGTGTTATTTTAGTGTGTTTGTAGTATGGAATTAGTGTTTGCTGTACACTGGAAGCTGTAAGTATAACATTTTTAAGTGTGTGTGCATGTAGGTGAGTAGATGCGTTATTATTTGTGTAAGATGTGTTGTTGGTAAATGTTAGAGATTGTGTATTGATTTTGTGCGTATTTCATAATGAGTTTGTGTGTGTGCTGAATTAGAATGACTGAGAGGTATTTGATTTTGAGTGTTGATAGATTTACATTGGAAGTAGATATTTTGGTGTGTGTGTGTGTGTGTGTGTGTGTGTGTGTGTGTGTGTGTGTGTGTGTGTGTGTGTGTGTGTGTGTGTGTGTGTGTGTGTGTGTGTGTGTGTGTGTGTAGGTTTGGTATTTGAGTGATTTGAATGGTAATGGCAGGTGGCTATATGTATCAGAATGGTATGTTCAAATGTTTTACTTTTCAATGGTAGTGGCAGTTGATGTAGTAATATACATCCTTCTTGGAGCACATACCTGGTCTATGATACATGAATTAACTTATATTGTAGGCTTGGGGAGCAAATCACAAATCCGGTTCAGTAATCGTACAAACAAAGTTATCACAGTACCACAGAAACCTATATATATATGGGTCTACTTTGATTCACTGAAAACTCATTTCAGTGAATTTCAAAACACACGCACCAAATTGCTGAAAGCTCAAATCACTGAAAACTCATTTCACTGAATCACATTTCACTGAATGGAAGTACTGTTGGGCAAATACAATGTATATGCCCTTTTCTCCACTGTAATGCAATCCTGGAGTTAGTATATATAGTTAAGGGGGTGTGGGGGGTGTAGTCCCCCCACCTACTTTTGGTTTTATATTGTTAGCTTTCAGTGAAATGAGATTCATAAATATAAAAGCTAAGTAGGTAGGGGGGGGTAGGTAGGTAACTACAGCAGAACTAATAAGGGAGACTGCTAGAAAGGTGCTTGGTGTGACATCTGGACAGAGGAAGGAGGACAAGGAGACCTGGTGGTGGAATGAGGAAGTACAGGAGAGTATACAGATGAAGAGGCTGGCGAAGAAGAAGTGGGATTGTCAAAGAGATGAAGAAAGTAGACATGAGTATAAGGAGATGAGGCGCATGGCAAAGAGAGAGGTGGTAAAAGCTAAGGATAAGGCATATGGAGAGTTGCATGAGAGATTGGACACCAAAGAGAGAGAAAAGGACCTGTACCGATTGGCTAGACAGAGGGACAGAGTGGGGAAAGATGTGCAGCAAGTAAGGGTGATAAAGGATAGTGAGGGAAAGGTACTCACAAGAGAGGAGAGTGTGTTGAGTAGATGGAAAGAGTATTTTGAGAGGCTGATGAATGAAAAGAATGAGAGAGAGAGAAGGTTGGATGATGTGGGGATAGTGAATCAGGAAGTGAAACAGATTAGCAAGGAGGAAGTAAGGATACCTATGAAGAGGATGAAGAATGGAAAGGCTGTTGGCCCAGATGACATACCAATGGAAGCATGGAGGTGCTTAGGAGAAATGGCAGTGGAATTTTTAACTAGATTGTTTAATGAAATTTTGGAAAGTCAGAGGATGCCTGAGGAGTGGATAAAGTGTTTTGGTACCTATCTTTAAAAATAAGGGTGATGTGCAGAGCTGCAGTAACTACAGAGGGATAAGATTGATCAGTCACAGCTTGAAGTTATGGGAAAGAGTAGTAGAAGCTAGGTTAAGAAGGGATGTGATGATTAGTGATCAGCAGTATGGTTTCATGCCAGGAAAGAGCACTACAGATGCAATGTTTGCTCTGAGAGTGTTACTGGAGAAATACAGAGAAGGTCAGAAGGAGTTGCATTGTGTCTTTGTAGACTTGGAGAAAGCATATGACAGGGTGCCTAGAGAAAAGTTGTGGTATTGTATGAGGAAGTCGGGAGTGGCAGAGAAGTATGTAAGAGTGGTACAGGATATGTATGAAGGTAGTGTGAAAGTGGTGAGGACTGCAGTGGGAGTGACAGATCCGTTTAAGGTGGAGGTGGGATTACATCAAGGATCAGCTCTGAGTCCTTCCTTGTTTGCAGTGGTGGTGGACAGGTTGACAGATAAGATCAGACAGGAGGCCCCGTGGACTATGATGTTTGCAGATGACATTGTGATCTGTAGTGAGAGTAGGAATCAGGTTGAGGAGACTCTGGAGAGGTGGAGATATGCTCTAGAGAGCAGAGGAATGAAGGTCAGCAGGGCTAAGACAGAATATATGTGTGTAAATGAGAGGGAGGGTAGAGGAATGGTGAGGTTGCAGGGAGTAGAGTTGGTAAAGGTGGACGAGTTTAAGTACTTGGGATCAACAGTTCAGAGTAATGGTGAATGTGGAAGAGAGGTGAAGAAGAGAGTACAAGCAGGGTGGAATGGGTGGAGAAGAGTGTCAGGAGTGATTTGTGACAGACGGGTACCAGTAAGAGTGAAAGGGAAGGTCTACAAGAGGGTAGTGAGACCAGCTATGTTATATGGATTGGAGACAGTGGCATTGACAAAAAGGCAGGAGTCAGAGCTGGATGTGGCAGAGTTAAAGATGTTAAGATTTGCACTCGGTGTGACTAGGATGGATTGGATTAGGAATCAGTATATTAGAGGGTCAGCTCAAGTTGGATAGTTTGGAGACAAAGCAAGAGAGACGAGATTGCATTGTTTTGGACATGTGCTGAGGAGGGATGATGGGTATATTGGGAAAAAGATGCTAAGATGGGAGCTGCCAGGTAAGAGGAAAAGAGGAAGGCCTAAGACAAGTTTTATGGATGTGGTGAGAGAGGACATGCAGGCGGTTGGTGTGACAGAGCAAGATGCAGAGGATAGGAAGAAATGGAAAGAGATGATCCATTGTGGCGACCCCTAACGGGAAAAGCCGAAAGATGATGATGATGATGATGAGAGGGGTAGCCCCATGGTTTGATGGGCTGTTAATAAAGCTAACTGTCACTGTAAGTGGCCTAAATTCTCAATCAAATGATCATGAATGAAATATACAAATCTGAGAAAACGATTATTTGTGTATGCCACACAACTGAATACCAGTACAGAGCCACTGCAACCACTAACAGTGTTTATATAGTGATCAACTTGTAAATGATACTTATAATATCACTTTTTTTCTATGACTGTACAACTTCCCAGGCTTGCAGAATTATAATGTCTGGTCATTCTTTAGACATGTAATTTAACATGCTCTGCATTATCCCAGGTACGTCCACTGTTTTAGTAACACCTATATCTGCTGTTAAGGACTGCTGGCCTCAAGTGTATTAAGGCAAAACTTAAATAACTGTACAACCATTAACTAGGTTCTCTACTTGTGAAACGCTATGCTCTAGAAGATCTGAAAAACAGTTGAAAAATGTAATATGCTGTTTTCAATCACAGAAAGTCTTTGTACATCTGTGAATAACCTATTTCATGTAGAGTAAACACTAAGCACATGGTGAGAATGCCATAATAGTATTTATTTTAAATAGAAAAGGAAAACAAGAGAAGTTACTCTGTAGTCTTTGCAACACTTTAAATGCATTTTTATGTTTACTGGGAAAGTAGATGAGTTAAGCAAACATAACCGGAATGATCATGATACTGTGTACCCAGACAATATTATATTTTTTGGCATCTTCTTGAAATTAGGGCTAGAATGAATAACCTGAAAATGCAAAAGTGATATGACTTTTTAAAAAAATCAATAGGGTTGTTTAACAAATTTTCAGATCATCAGTTTCTAAAGTCACATTTTAAATGTGGGATCTTTAACTAAGTCTTATAAAAGGTATATTTATACTTACACCACTCTCACAAACTGTGGATCCAACTGGAACAGTTTGCTACACTATAAAGTATTTAGGCAAACAAATAACAGTGTTAGCCAGCTTCTTGACATACAGTAATAAAGCCCTGAATGTGACTGATATAACCTGGGTAAAATTAGCTGCTTGATCTTGCTGGGGGGGGGGATGAGCAACCAGTGCCAGCTCACTCATCTTAAGACAGAGTAATGGCAACTAAAAAGTAAAAAACGCACTCTCCAAAGCTAAGAATGCAGCATCCATGGGACCAGATGACATCCCGGGCTGTGTATTACATGAACTACAAAATGAATTGGCACCTCACCTAAGTGTCATGTTTAATCATAGCCTCACCTCAGGCTTCGTGCCCACTGAGTGGTGCACAGCTGCAGTTATCCCACTCCACAAGGGGGATCCACCGCCCCATCAGTCTGACGAGCCTGATCTGCAAGGCCATGGAACGTATTATCATGGAACTTATAAACAAAGACATTGGCAACCTTCAAACACTGGACCCCACCCAGTTTGGGTTTGTGAAGGTCCGATCTTGTCTCCTGATTGACTTCTTCAAATCAGACTTCAGAGCCGTGGACGAGGGTAAGGCGGTCCACATAGCCTATCTGGACCTCGCCAAGGCCTTTGACACCATCCCCCACTCTGGAATCCTAGATAGACTTACTAAGCTGGGCATTAATCCCTACATCACTCGATGGGTTGCCAACTGGCTTACTGACAGAACCCACACTGTAAAAGTAGCCGACTCTAAGTCCAGCTCCAGACAAGTGGAATACCTCAGGGCTCAGTCCTGGGACCGCTCTTGGTTGGCATCTACTTCTCTGAAGTACAGGCCGATGCTAAGGGACTCTGGCTAACAAAGTTGGCAGATGACTGCAAACTGGGAGCCATTACTGACTCTCCAAATTATGTGGATAATCTATAAAAGGGCCTTACAGAAACAGATGCTTGGTGCCAGAGCCATGGGCTCAAGCTCAATGCCAAGAAATGTATAGTTATCCCCTTTGGGGAAAAAACATGTACCCATGAATTACCACATAGGTGGCAGTACACTAAACACTGAAAGTTTGATAAGAGACTTAGGGACACAGGTGGACAGTGGTCTCACCTTCGATAACCACATCGCCACAATAGTCAGGAAATCCTATTTCGCACACCTCATCACCAGGGGCTTTTCATCCAGAAAAAAGGAGGTCATTGTCCCAATGTACTCATCCCTCATTAGACCCATTATAGAATACAATGCCCCATTTGGTATGTACCTCTCAAGACATCTGCAACAACTGGAAAGGCTGCAGAAATACCTCACTAAAAGAATCACAGGCCTAAAGCAGATGCCTTGCGCTGACCGCCTTAAACTCCAGCTGTACTCTGTCTCATATCTTCTACTCAAAGGCGATCTCTGCTTAACATACAAGGCCATGTCAAACCCAGAGCTGTTGGACATGCTACACTTAAAGAAATTCCAATTCCTCAGAGCCACATGCTCCAGGGATCTAAACCTTGTCATCACAATAAACAAAACATGCTGGAGGGATAGGTTCCTGACTCAGAGTCTCCTCAGACTCTAGAATAGACTGCCCATACATGTCAAGCAGAGCACCTATTTGGCCCTCTTCAGAAGGAACCTTGATTGGATGGGAGAAAGGAAATTCACCCTGGGGATCACGTCAGTCGCCCTACTAGACTGGTCCAGGGAAGTAAATAGTCTGGGGAAGAAATAGCCAGGGAATTGTTATGGCTAGGCTTGTATAGGCCCTAGGGCAGATAGCCTAGTACCAACCTATGAACCAATGAACTCATTGGTTTCATAGTACCATGTATGTAGCAGAGGATAAGTATAGCTAATAAGACAGCATGACTGGAGGTGCAAGACTACCACACAGCCAAGAGCTGTAGCTTGGATATACATGCATATGCAGAAGCTCACATGGTTTAGGATTCAGCATCGTTGGGGGTCCATATATTTTCCCATATGCTGTTGGGGAGGAGGTGGTGCTGGTGGTGGGTCACAGGAAGCAAGGAGGTAAGCAGCTGTTCTTGACTTCCTGGTTTAAATCCCACTGGCATTCTCTCACAATACAGTTCAGTGCTGATAAGATTAAGTAGGCTTTATTGTCTGCAGGGACAATTTGTCTTTTTAGCAACCATCTCCTTATTGAATTTTTCACTTCTCTTTTATTGATTTTCTGACATTGTCTCCCACAATCTCCACACATTTACAAACTTGCTGCACTGCTTACTCAACCTTCTTTCTTCATCTGTCCCCTTGTTTCTACATATTTTGCTTTTGCATTTTAATATTAATAATTTAATAAGGCAAGACCCTTGACATGATCCTGGCCTCTATCTTTAGCAGCCTTTCCCGATGCTGTGCACAGTATGGGTTCTCCCACATGAAAGATTTCATTATACATTACTTTCTTGCTTATGCCCTCGGCTTTACCAATTAGGGCACTGATGGTAGCGTGATGAGTAATATTGGGTCCCTGGGATTCATTTCTTCACTTACCAACAATCTCAGTGTTGAGACATACACCTAGGTGGTGTTTGAGAGCCTAAACCTCAGACATTTTTATTCATACACTCACTTTAATCTCATGTAATATGGATTTATAATCTCCTCTGATGCCACCAGTTAATATGTGGCAAGGACACGAGTGATGGTTCCTTGAGCCACACCTCTCTCCTGAATACAAATGATGGATATGCGGTGTTTGGTATTACTATATCAGAATAGGTTGCTAATGGCATATTTGAAAAACAAAGTTTAAATCACTGCCTCATCAGATTCAGTATCAGATCAGTGCCTTGCAGTGCTATCTTATCAACAGTAACTATACTGTGGCTAAATCTATTGCATTCACACACACACTAATTCCCATGAGAGATTACTAATACCTTTCAGTGCCACAAACCCCTTTCTTCTCCTATGAAACCTAAGTGTAACCAGCCAGTCCAGTCTGACACACCCAGAACACAGTTTCTGCATGCTTTTAAAAATGATCCAGGTGTACCAAATGGCAATTTAGCTAATCAGTCTCTTCTTCTCAAAGAAGGATGATAATAGATAAAATTCACCACTTTAGTGCAGTTCCCATATATACATTAATTAACTACCAACCACAAGCTTTTGAAATTGAGCAATGTAATTCGTTCCTGATAGAACTTAGGCAGCATGGTTTGAGAATTAAATAAAGAAACAGATATGTGACTTCACAGGGAAATATAAAACATGTTTTAAATACTTGGTATTAGAAAAAATATTGTCTAATTAGCTAGCAAGGTTTAACATTAACTCCAGCCACAGATTAAATAGAATCTGTCTACTCCCACTTAGAAGGTGGTTGTTGTTGTCTTTTGGCTTTTCCCGGTTAGGGGTCACCACAGCGGAACTCCAGTCCAATAATGATGGCAGCAGATTTTCACGAATGCCGAGGTGCCAGCTCGACGTTCAACCTTCAACGAAGGCACGCCCATTTACGCATGTCTTTCGAACGCCCACCCAACTGTGGGGAGGACATGCAGACTCCACACAGAGGGCACTCCCCGCACTCCAGCCAAGAATCAAACGGGAGAACCTCTGCTGTGAGGCAACAATGCTACCCCTGCACCACCGCGGAAGTCACTCCCACTTAGAAGGTGCAAAACATAAATAGGCAAAGTGAATGGAAATGGCTATATTATCTAAGAAGACATTAGCTCCACCTCCACTCTGGGGAGTGGGGGTCTTGAAATGAATCAAAACTGAGTAATATGATGTCAGCATGATATACAACCCAGCATCACTGCATGAGGTCAGAAGGTTCCCAATTTCTTTTTTTTTTTGCTAATCAGAATTGAATTCTAAACACTAGAGTTTCTAGAAGGTTCCCAGATGTATGAGGTTATGCATTTATTTAGAGGAAGTAATTGTCAAATCTTACTACTGAGTGTGTGTGTGGTGTGTGTGCGTGTGTGTGCGTGCGTGTGTGTGCGTGCGTGTGTGTGTGTGTGTGTGTGTGTGTGTGTGTGTGTGTGTGTGTGTGTGTGTGTGTGTGTCTGGCTATAAACAATGCTATCTTTCCTATAAAAAAGCAGTTATAGTTTCTGTACAGTTTCTTTACATTTTACATGTTACTGCACCATTATAGTAAAACAGTTGCATTTTGTATGGGTTTTCATATTTTAAAACTTTTCACTGAAAACATTGTAGATTTTATATAACCTCTCACACACCACCTTTAATTTTCTTACTTTTGCCTCAGTTGATTTTCTATAGTTTCTCACACTTATTCCTTTTATTTTCTTATTTTTGCCTTAATTGATAATCTTCATATTATTTTGCCTATTTCATTGTTATTTTAGGTATTGTTATACTGCAGTATATCTTAATTATGCCTACTTTATTTATTATTTAAATGTACAATGCTTAGTTGTAAGCACTTAAATAAATGTGAATTGAACTTAATGGTCTAATTGTGTCTGATTTGCCTGCGTACCTGTCCACTATGTTTAGCAGCTGTTCCGTTACCCTGGTTATTATTGGTATTAATTGTGGAGTGCAACTCTTTTTTTTTTTGTGATAGAGGCAGCTTTCCTAACCATCTCAGAGCCCCAGCATAACTGTCCACAGTGCAAAGCTCCTTGTGATCATTTGAGCATGAGTAGTAGATCTAGCCTGCATGTGCGGACTGATCAGACTTTGATATCTGCAGGTCTGAACAGGTGTCATAGGGATATAAACCAAACTGATGTGGCTGTTACATGACATAGTCAAATGGCTCATTTCAGCCCTATTGCTTGTGCAGACATTAGCAGTGTATAGTCTGCATTTAGAATGGATAGTGATCCCCAATAAAGACATCTTTGGTCCTTCCCTTTTTTTTGTAAAACTCTTGAATACTTGGCCTTAAGAAGGTGACATGGTATTCTCCCAGTATTTGCAGATATGCAGAGTGGTAGATTACATGTGATATAAAAAATAATCTGTAAAAATATAAGCTGCTGAGATACAGCTAGTAGTTGAGCCTTTGTTAGACTTTTTTCCAGTATTCATAGACAAGTTGTGCAGTATGCAGCATGCACTTCTCTCAGAATTGTTGCTGCATAATGAAGTGCAGGCTAGTGCCAATTCATTATCTGAGGTTGTACTCCTGTGAAGTGAGCAAAAGTTCAACAGAAAATATATAGCTGAATAATGATGTGGAAATAAAACGGGGCAGTAAAATGAGGTCTTGATACTAAAATGCATGCATGGTGAATATACTATTGATTCATAGATGTTTACAGATGGAACAGCATGTCTGTCTTTGGCTGCCAATAAAAGGGCAAAACACACCAATAATGTTGTTATTGCATGTAACAGATGTGTTTGAAGTCACGGCAGCTGTAAAACAGCCACTGCTTCCTGCTGGTGTGCTCATGGTTCCATCAAATGCCAAAATAAATGGTACCATCAATGACTGACTTGCCCCAGTTTCACTTATCAAAAGATTACTGACTGAGGATCACTAGGGTCTTGGTTAAAGTGTCACCTATGCATGGAATCTATAGAAACGTGTAGTCTTCGCACAGTAGTAATGTAGCTAGGGTGGGGAGAAGGTGGCAGTTGCCATGGTTGCAAAGTACTCAAGGGCATAGTCGAGAAAAGCAATTCCTACATTTTGTTCCTGTATGTAAAGTGCTGTTTTTTTTTGTTCACTTTTCACACATGAAGAGCTGAGGGGGGTGGAGTGCAGCATTGGGCACTGGCACTGGATGGGCCAGCTACCGCTCTGCTGTCCCATATTTGTGGACACTCAGGTATGCATAGCTCTTTCAATACTAACTGTACAGCTCTTTCAAAGACCAACTGGGGACATGCTAGGTATTTCACAGGTTGACAGCTGTAGAATACTGAACATGTACCCCATATAATGCTTCTAGATGTGGAGGATCATACATCGGTTCCTAGTACAGCACGAGAGAGATGACACCATACATGTGTTTTTTATCATCGCCAGCCTTCCTGAAGTTCTGTGTGCCAGAGAGTGTGTTCATATACCAGTAAAAAACTCACTGTGCCACAGTCACAAAGATTTGTAAACAGAAAGGGCAACTATTCTGTGAACTGCCAGGTGGATATGTGTCTGGATGATACTGCAACACATCTACTGACTGAACTTGAGTGTCGCCTGTATGCTAGGAGTAACCTGGGAATCCTTTGAGAAGGTAAAGTTGTGGGTGTACACACTTCAGATGCAGTGGGCATATCTGCAGCTACAGCTGGAGAATGAAGTATTGCTGGTGGTAGGAGTTGAGAGGTCCCTCATTCACTGGGGTTGGTGAGTGCCAGTATAGTGATGATCGAATGGGAGAGGCAATCTGTACTAGATAGTGAGTTTTCCAAGCCCTGGTACCTGGATGACATTTTTATTGTCAGGAAGGATAGTATGAATAAAATTGGAGTGTTTATGGATTATTTAAACAAAACAACTGATTTTTTTTTATTCTTTTCCCATGAGATAGGGATGGAAAGTATTGTATACCTGGATGTAAAACTATCAAAGGACAGAGCAAATAGACTCACATCCAAGATTTTTAGAAAAGTGACCTGTTCAACTCCTTGCTTCACTACTCCAGCGCACACCTAGTAGTTAAAAAAAAATAAATAAAGAGCAGTTGTCAAACGTCAATTTGTCTTGGCTACTCAAATGGTGTATGCAGGAGGTAATAACCAAAAGGGAAAGGCAGTGTTTTACCCCTGTATTAAGAAAACTAAGAGAAAATAACCAACCAGTGAGGTGTGAAGGACCTAAAGAGAATAATTTTAATGCTAGGATTGTTTATGTGAATACTTTCACATTGGATAGTGCGTGGATTAAATGGATGCTTCAGAAAAGTTGGAAATTGCTAACAGAGCACAGGGAATTAGAACCTAAAGTGGGTGACAAGCCAGTTATGGTATATAGAAAGGGAAGAAGTTTTAAAAGGTTTACTATCATTTTTGCAAACTACAATCGGACGGCATGTATAATGCCGAAAGCCAGATTGTCATTCGCAAAATGTGAAATGTATTGCAAAGTCAAACACAGGTATGCGAATGCAGTAGTACATTTGCATAAGTGTGTTTGAAATACTGTACAGAGATCGCGGTACAGTGACGTTTGGAAATTCATCCATATCCCCACTGTAGTGTGATCTTGGAGTTGGAATATATTGTTAGCAGGGGGTGTGGGGGGCTCAGCAAAAATGTGATATGTTTTATAGAAGTTTGCTTTACATGAGCTCCTATACGGATATCACGTGATGTTTTCGAAGATAATTCCGACTCTAATGCATCGATCAGTTGAGTCAACATCATGACAAGATCGTGATTCCGGTTTTGATGGTTTACTTCAAAATTGCGAACGGAAATTGTTTTGCCTTTCGCAGTTTTGATAGTAAACCATTTTAAAAATATATTTGAGTCAAATACAAGGATGGACAAGGGAGCTAATAAAAAAGTAGGGATGTGTGGGTGCGGACACTGCCATTACTGTAAGTTTCTAATCTGTGGCGACACCTTTCCGGCCAACAATGTTTATTTTAAAGTAAGAGGTAAATACTATTTATTTATTTATTGACTGGGAAAGTCCACTGGATCCAGAACCCATTTTCAGTGGAGGACTGGGGAGAAAGGCTCCAGTTACACATCCAAAAGTATACAAGACATAATTATTCGTGCCTATATTACGAACGCAAAAAAAGTATGAGCAAATACAAAGACGTCTACCCATATTGCGCGAAGTATGGAAATCCTGAACGTACAAAACCGCAAATTCTGAAATGTCGATTTGTTTTGCTTGGCCCATCTGCTGTATCGCTCCGTAAGGTAAGTGTGCAATAGATAGGACTTTAGTGTTAGGATTTGGGTTAAGGTAAGTGTATAGATAGGTAATGTAAGGTTTAGTGTAGTGTTAGTAGTAGGGTTGTTTTAAGTGTATGTATGTGTATTGTTTATTTTGTTTGGGTGTATGTCTGTAGGGGAAGTGTGCTGTAGTTACGGACCTTAGGGTTAGGGAGGGGTTAAGGATAGTGCATAGATAGATGTGTATGTGGGGTTTAGTGTAGTGTTGGAAGTAGGGTTTTGTTAAATGTATGTATGTGGATTATTTATTTTGTTTGGGTGTATGTGTGTAGGGGACTTGTAGTTACGGAACTTAGGGTTAGGGAAGGGTTAAGGATAGTGCATAGTTAGTTGTGTATGTGGGGTTTAGGTAGGGTTTTGATGCTTTACGTTAGGTTAGAAGTAGGGTTTGGTTAGTGTATGTGTGTGGTCTTATTTTCTTTGGGTAGGTAGTATGTAGTGGGTGGTGGGGTGGCCAACTGTGACAGTTCAATATTTGTTTTTTTGCGGTTTAGTGCGTTTGGGATTATCGTGTTATAGGTGTTGACGTTTAGGTATTTGGGAATAGGGTTTTTCGCTTTGGTAATATAGACCCAATTATTCCAGCTACATTCAAAGTTTCAGTACACCATGTTTTTTTTGTTTTTTTTTTTTTACAGTTCTGTGGCCTATAACATTTTCCAACGATTAATAATGTAGTGTATGCATCCAAAAAGTATACAAGACAATATTATTTATACAGAAACATAAAGTGTCAATACAAATACATAAAGAAATAAAGTTTCTTCACAGTTTTGTGGCCTTGATGATTTTCTAAAGATCAATGATATAGAGTGCAAAGATTTGCATAACTTATTTAGGGTTGGTATTAAGCATACTTTGTTTTCACAAATTATGGTACATGTCAGCACAATGGCCTTTTATGGCTAGATAATATGATTATCAGTAAAATGTATGATTAATATCATATTCACAGGAGAAGATTTTATTGACATTGATAGGAGACGTACTATGTTGATGTGATTGACATAGTTTAAGGTGGTCTACAGTTTTGTAAGCAGGGACATATTGATTTATTAAGAAAATGTTTTAATGTGAATTTAAAGTTTTTTTAAAGAATGCAGTTGTGTGATAGAGGGAGGTAGGGAGTTCTATAGCTTAGATAAAGAGTATAAGTACAGGCATTGTCCTGCCCTTTTATTGGGTTTGAAAACCTTTAGGAGGAGTTTGTTAGTAGATGGAAGGTTTCTGGAGGGGGTGTAGGAGCGAGGGATAGAAAAGGAGAGAGAACTGTGAAACAAAGGGGGTAGTGTATGTAGCACTTTGTCAGCAATTTTAGGATTCTGCATAGGTAAGACAGAGAAAAGAATCAAAGAATGGCTATATGAGCATCTGTACGATATTCAGAGAAAGAAAACAATGAATCCTTTGTATAAACATACTGAGCCTTCCCCTGGCCATACCATTACATTTGTGATTTTAGAAATGGTAGTACCCAATCCGAGAGGTGGACCCTGGAGTACAATTTTGGAGAAGAAGGAGTTGGGGCGGCAGATCCATTTGAATGCGGGCTGTCCACCTGGCTTAAATGAAAGTTTCAATTACCTGCATTTTGAAATTAGAGGCATATAGAACATAGAATACATGTGTGTGTGTGCGTGTGTGTGTGTGTGTATGTATGTGTGTGTGCGTATATATATATATATATATATATATATATATATATATATATATATATATATATATATATATATATATATATATATATATATATATACATATACATATATGTGTGTGTGTGTATATATATGTGTGTGTGTGTGTGTGTATGTATATATATATATATATATATATATATATATATATATGTGTATATATATATATATATATATATATATATATATATATATATATATATATATATATATATATATATATACACACACACACACACATATAAAAAACTGCATTTAGTGTTTAACTGCTGAGTTTTTAGGAGGGTATTTAAGATAAGGTGCTTAATAACACATGCATTGTGTAAATAATTTTGAATTTTAATTACATTTGTATTTTAAGACTTTGTTTTCATGGGGATTGCTGCTATTCCTCTGTATTCAGTGAATTTTTAAACTTGAAGCTGGCATTTTAAGAATGGAATGGACTGCAAGTCATGTGATGATTTAAGATTTTAAATACAGGTTGTTTGTAACAAAGTATCATCTGACGAAGTCTTGGGGATATTCTGAGACGAAAGTGCTTATCTTTCTGATGTTATTCATGTTTTATTCATTTTGTCTGCTGGATTGAACGAGTGTTTGTGAACCCATTGTGTTTTTTGTTTTTCCTGGTTTGTTGGTGGTCTTGGTTGAGTGATCCTGATGTACAGCAACATGCTCTAGTGATGATGAGGCTACACAATGAGCATGCATTGATGTTGCATCCACAGCCAGGATGGAGACTGTTACTGCTTCTGTTATCAGAATGTGACTTAGATGTCCATGTCATATCAGCAACCCCAGAAGATGTGCCAACATCAACCTGTTCTTGTGCACAAGCTTCTGCTAACGTCACTGTACTGGTGCAGTGCTCTAATGTGTCATTGGCATTTGTCATTGGTCAATGTCTGAAACAGTCATGTGAAAGTAGGTCAGCAACTTCTCTCCCCAGCTTGCTGCAGCCATATGCCCTTAGTACTTGGAGCATGGCATAATTTACAGTACAGCTGAAATTATACAGCTTTTGCTGTCCATGTCATCCTGCTGACATGTAAACAGATGATACAGTGCTATAAATTGTATGCTATAAGCACAGGTGTAATGTCAGCTGCAAAAAAGTGGTAATTTATACAGACCATAAAATCAAAAGGATGGCTTTTGGGTATGCCATATAACAGCTGTAGTGGCAGATATGAGAACAAGTATAGCAGTTGTGCCAACAGGTGTGTACAGGACTAGACAGACATCCCTGCTGCCAACATTCACCTTGTTAAATTCCACAGATATGGCTTTAGTATAGTTGGAGTGAGCATGTATATAGGCATATGCCTGCTGTACTCCCCACCATGGACCAACACATACACAGACCATAACAGTACTGTATCAGTGACTGGCATGTACAGGGGCAAGTTGTCCTGATATTGTGTGATACCTTGCTGCCAGTAACTTCTGCAAGCATGCTAGAATTGTGTATGTTAATTGCAGTGAAGAGGTATAATCTTTGGGAGTCAGAGAAGTCACAGCTTATCAAATATTTTTACAGTGCAGTGTATCTCTTCAGTTTGCCTACAGAGCGAAATAGTGCTACCATTCCTGCTAATAATACTGCCCAAATTTACAGTAAAACTTTCCAAATCTGTGCAACTTAAACTGAGACACGAAGGCACACCTCAAAGACTACACAAGTTTACATCTATTTGCACATCATATAGGCAAATGAGATCAGGAGCCATGTATGTTTATGAATGTCTATATTTTCTGCAGTGTCCCAGCTGCAAAAAGCATAGTCTTCTGTCTGTGCTTGCCTCCAAAAGCTTGTGGTAACAAGCTTTTCTACAGAACAGCTTGTGGAGGTCTCTATTGTTTTTCAAGGAAAATATGCTGCACAAATCACATTGTAGGCATCACTCACAGGCCACATTGTAGGCATCACTCACAGGCCACGATTGTATTCCTCATGAAAGCAACGTCATTTTAGAGAAAATTATGAAGAATGGCAGGCTCTGTTAGTACCCACCAGATAACACCTCCATAATGCATGAATGATATTAACACAGTGCATTGTATATTTAAAAAGTGGATGCATGGAATACCCTGACTGAGTTGACCTTAGCCAATGGGGAATAACCAGTCTGAGGGAAAACTGCAGGCATAAATTAAAAATAATAATGTGCCATAGGAATCCTGATGAGCTATATACATTGGAAGTGGAGATTAGGCTTGAATGCCTCAAATGTTATAGTAAGTATTTTACCTTCTTTTTCTATTTTTTTCCTTTTTATTCAATTGTAAACTTGGGACTGTTGTTGCTACTGACAAGCAATTATGCTCCTCATAAAAATAACATCTAGTACTCTGGATATTCGTTGTCAGGCAGATTTTGTTGTAATGTCACTGCATATGATGTACTAGATGTTTTTATAGGTTTCTAAAGGGACCTTTTCTGGGGTGGGTCACACTGCACCATGTCACAATGAATTCACACTACATGGTGTGGCCCCATATGTACCTTTTCATATTCCCTTTAAATATCTTAACATATGGGCAGGGGACATGCATTTGCCTGCTACTTGTCATACAAGTAAAGGGAGATATGTATTAGATTGTGTCTATTGTTGTAGCATTTTTCCTTATACTTGACCTTCCTCTTTCAGCATGAGTAGAATGTGATGTATAGTATGTCACTTTCTGTAGGAGGTAGGAGAGGCTTGTGGCCAGTGTTCCTGCACAAGGGCTAATGTGGGAAGATGTATGTCACATGTGGGGAAACTCCTAAAATGAACAGCATATTTGCTCATCTGGCTGGCCCCTACCACAGGGCCACCAGGGGAACGAGAATTCCATACCGTTGGCAGCTGTCATGCATCACATGGGTATAGATCCTTGTAATGTCTCTCTGGGCTAGGATAAGAATGGCACAACAGTTTTTTGTACGCCATCCTCACACTAGCCATGTGTGTTTCCTTCCTGTTATGTCTTGCCCTATACCCTATTCATTGGCCAAACCTCCCCATCATGATTTGTCTGCATTCTGTTTGTCACATGATTTGTCTACATTCTGTATGTCACATGATTTGTCTACATTCTGTATGTCTCAGGCCTTGTCTACATTTTGTTTGTTTTTGTCCTTCTAATGTCTTCACATCCTATCATATGCACTTGCATCTCTGTTTGTCTGTCCTGTTATGTATGTTTCTCTCTGCCCCTGTGCCCTCCATATTTGCCTTCCTTACTCCATGTCCCCATCCTGCATTCTCCTGTATGCTGTCCTTATGTGTGATCCCTCTGCTTGCTGTTCCCCTTTTCCTATTTCCTCTATACTCCTTTCTTTATATTTTATGATTCCAATAGGTGCCTACATAAATAGACACCATAAAAGTGCAGCTTCAAACAGTATATGGCTACATAGCTATATGCAGTGCTTGGTGCCATTTTGCCAAGGGGTGTGGTATCTCATATAGTCTGACTGCTACGGGCACTGGTTTATATTGAAATACAGCAGTGAGATAACATTGTACGGTGCATGACTACTTTATCTGGTATTTTCTGTATTTTTGAGTATACATTTCAATGCATGACTTTATTTACCTCTGCAGTTATATGCACAGCTATGTCCACTTGCGTACTTGCTGCCTGACTCATATACACAATCTGAAGTACAGCTGGATGTCCATAAGTAATGCATGCTTTTGTTTGGATTTATATTGTATACTTCTATCAGTGTGCATCACTTGTCTGCTGTATGAGCCTTAAAAAGGTGTGCAGTATATCTGTGTGAATCTCACTATTTCTGCACTGACATACTTGGCAATTTCTCACATGGAGGGCAGCTTAGGTTGCAGTTTCATTTTATATCATTTAAGATTAAGCACATTCAGAATAACTGAAACTCTAAAAACAGCTGCTGTACATTAATGCTTTGGGGGCCTACTGCAAAATGTAAGACAATCTAGCAAATTTTTCTAAAATATTATACGGAACAAGCCATAGCTGTTGAACTGTATGGTGATAGGTTCTGAAAAGTGTGTGCCGTACCTGTTTGGCATACAATTGCATAATAGATTCTGAGTTTGAATGTAGGCCCTTTTGTAATACTTTTGCTGCAGTTTGGGTAGAAAAATGAATACTGAAAATTTAAAATTATTTCAGTACCTAGACTACTGTCGTATGTGGGCATCTAAGTCTGGCATTCATGCTGCACCGAGACGAGTTACTAGGTCAGCCAAACCTGGTATTCGTTAAACTGAAGTGTACTTTCTTGGTGGAGTATCACTTTATCTAATGTATATGCGATCTTAAGTAGTCTGAGATATATAGGGATTTGAATGTTTGATCTGAAGTAGTTAACTTTATTTGTGCAGCAACCTATGGGAATCGGATCCGACCTCGGATCCGAGCCGGCATTTTTCAACAGCTTAGATCTGAGCTCCAAGCTCCTCCCCCTACCCATAATCCCCTGCCAACCCTGACTGACCTCAGATCTAGTTTGCCGCGGTTTAACCAACAGCAGCTCGATCTTGAGTTCCAAGCGTTTAGAGGTTTTTGTGAGAAAAAATTTACTTTTTCTTTTTTTTTTCTACCCTACTTGGTTGTGAGTGCTTTCAGGTCCCTTTTTGTCTAAAATCCTCCCTAGCTTATCTTTATATTTTTTTTTTTGTAATTAAACTCCCACTTCCCTCATGGTTCCGTTAGGGTTGTGTGTGCGTGTTTGGGGCCTAACGTGTGTGTCTATCTTTCTTTATTAAAATGTCTGAGGCCCCAAAGCCTATTTTTTCTAAGTGCTCTGAGTGTGGCCATAAGCTGTCCCCGGCGGATGGCCACACTAGGTGCGTGCTGTGCCTTGGGGTTGAGCACCTCTCTTCTGGTTGTTCCATTTGTGCGGCGTTCAACCCCAGGGCACTTAAAGACCGGAGGTCTAAGCTGATTCTGGCGGGTCTTCTGCCCCCGGATTCGGCTTCTACCTCCGGTCTTCCATGGCTCCCGCTGCGACGGCTGCCACTCCTGCTTCCCTCCCCCCGGCCGGGACTCAACCTCCCGCCTTAGGCCCGAAGGAGAGGGAGGCTAGGAAAGAGAAAAAGAGGGAGAAGCACCACAAGCGGTGGGCCAAGGTCTCTGCTTTGGCCCCCCCCGGCTAAGCGGTCTTCTCCCTCCAGGACTTCTGGGTCTCCTCCTTCTCGGATCTGGTCTCCTTGCTTTTCACCGGGTCCTGAGGAGGAGGAGAGCTGATCTCCCTCAAGGTCATCGAGGCGGCACTCCTGTCCCGCTTCGGTGGCCTCATCGAGATCGACCTAAAGCCTCACTGATGCAGATTTGGACCGGATGATGAGAAGATTCCTCCAGGCCCAAATGCAGATGGGAGTGCTCCTGCCACCCCCTCTTTGGGGGGGGGGAGCTCGACCCCCTTCTTTGCCCCGATAGCTCCTTCTCCGTCCCGCTTCCCGGGCTCGGAGTCTTCGGAGCCGGGCAGCCTTGGAGCCGGGGGGGTGTCGGCGCCGATAGTCTCGGGTGCTTCGGCGCCGACACTCCCCTCGAGTCTGTCGGGTCCATTTTCGTCGGATCCGGGCTCTCTGAGCAGAGGGCTGAGCTTCGGATCCGGGGGTATCAGTATGCCTTCGGCTCCGTCCAGGTCGGAGCATGCTGGTCCCTCTGATCCGATCGCTTCGGCACCAGCCCCGATCCACATGTCGGATCCGAGTGAGGGTCTGCTTTCGGATCCTAGAGAGAGCAGCTCTCCCTCGGCATTCGACGTGGTGGAGAGGGCTCTGTCGAGAGATTCCAGGCCCCCGGCCCTTGCCACGGCTCCACCCTGCACTCCTTCTCTGTTGGGCCCGACTTCCATCACCTGACCCCAGGGACAGCCTGCTTTGACGTCCCAGGTCATTCCTTTGGAACAAGACGTTGCTGGTGAGACCTCCTTGGACAGCCCCCCTGAGGAGGTTCCTCACAAGTGAAAGTGCAAGAGGAGGCACCTGGACTCCCCCGAGTCCTTGACTGAAGACACGGATTTGGAGGAAGGGGAAGGCTCCCCAGGATCACCCCCGAAGATGTCTCTTTTGGTGACATCATGGAGAAGCTCAGGATAAGGGGGGGGGGGTCTGCCCCAAAGCCTACCTCAGACGAATCCGTGTTCCTGGAGGTGTTTGAAGCAGGCCCATCTACCTCTTGGGTGTCCCCTCCGGCTGACCCCCTGGTAGATTTGATTATTACCAGGGCATGGAAGGAGCCGGACACTGTGGAGCCAGTCCCCAAGCGCCAGGATAAAATTCTTAGCCCCCCCCTCCGACATGTCCCATTGGAGTAAGGGTCCCCCTGTAGATGCCATGTTGGTGGCGGCGGCCACCAAGAGGGAACTAGCTCAGGAGAGTCCCTCGGTCCACCCCCCGAGCAAGGAGTCTCGGTCGAGGGGCCATTTAGGGAAGCGGGTCTTTAGTTCGGCTACCTTCTCTGTGAGGTCACTGAACTACATGGCACATGTTCTTCAACTGCAGCGGGACCTTATCAAAGAGTACGCTGCGTCGCCCCCCCGAGTCCATGTCGGCGGAGGACAAACAGTTGCACTCCACCCATATGGCCACTCTCCGATCTATATCTAACACCTCTATGCGGCTTCTGTCCCATGCCACGGAAGGAGCCGCTAGAACCGGTGGAGCAGGCCTCGTCATGAGGCGTCAGGCCTGGCTCCATCACTATGATTTCGCGGAACCCTTCAAGGCATCTTTCGTTAATGCCCCTTTCGATGGTTTGCCCTTTTTGGCAAAACTGTTCGCGATACTTTGGTCCAGAGTGAGAAGGACAGGAAGACGTCTGCCGTCGGAGTCCGCTTCTCTGCTCCCCAGAGGTCCTTCTCCAAGAACCAAAAGGGACAGAAGAAGATGCAGTTCCAGAAGTTGCAACAGTCCCGTCCCGCTCCAGACTCCCAGCCTTTCCGCGGCAGAGGAGGGCAGGGTGGACGCCACCCTAGAGGCAGAGGGGGCCCGAGGAGCTTTGGATCCAGAGAACCTTTCTCGGACCAACCCATGCAACACCCCTGAGGGGTTGCCTGACTGCTCTACTCTGGAGGCAGTCGGGGGGCGTTTCTCGAAGCACCTAGCAGCTTGGGAGTCCATCACGACAGACCACTGGGTGCTTCGCATCATATCCAGAGGATATCAGATCCCCTTTTCTCTTTACCCACGCAGCCCCAGATACCTCCCCGATGTCCCACCCAATCAGAGGGAGGCCGCAGCAACGGAAATCCAACAGTTGCTGGAAAAAAGCCATCCAACACGTCCCCCCAGACCAGTGCAGGTCAGGTTTTTACTCCAGGTTCTTCTTGGTGCCAAAAAAGATGGGGGACTTAAGACCAATCCTCGACCTCTCCCCCCTGAACCTGTCAGTAAACAAAGAGAAGTTCTGCATGGTCACCCTTCAATCCATTCTCCCCCTCTTGCGGGAGAACGACTGGATGTGCTCTATAGACCTCAAGGATGCATACTACCACATTCTGATGGACAGATGATCCGGTAGGTTCCTCTGCTTCCGGCTAGGAGCCAGTCAATACCAATTCAGGGTCCTCCCCTTTGGTCTCACCACAGCCCCCAGGGTGTTCACCAAAGTGTTAGCGGCCCACCTGAGGCTCCAGAGAATTCAGGTTTTCCCATACCTGGACGACTGGCTCCTGACAGACCCGACAAGGCATCTACTCTGCGCAGCCAGAAACTACTTTCTTCATCTAGCCCCTGGCTGGGGATCACTATCAACATAGAGAAGTCGTCTCTTGCCCTGTGTCAGACCGTAGACTTTATAGGGGCCAGATTAAACACAAACAAGCTCCTAGCCTTTTAGACCATGGACCAGCTATGAATCCTGAGACTACATATGTGGGCCATGATACAATTCCCAGCTCCTCCGGCAGAATTGGTCCTGAGGGCTCTAGGTTCAATGGCGGCGGCAATCAATCTGTTGCCAATGGCGCATTTGAACATGAGGGTCTTACAATGGACCCTCCAAGTCCAGTGGTCCTTTCTTCAATATCCTCTCAGCCACCCCATTCCCCTCAGCAGGGCTTGCAAGAGGGCCCTCTTATGGTGGCTCTAATCTCCGGACCTCCAGGAAGGACACCCCTTTTCTATGGCCTCTCCCCTAGCCACGATGACCACGGATGCCTCCCGCCTTGGGGGGGGATTGTTCGGGCAGGACAGTCCAAGGCACGTGGGACCTCACTGAGACTTCATTGCATATCAATGTCCTAGAGATGAGGGCAGTGCTGTTGGCGTTGTAAGCACTTCAGGACCTTCTTCCTGTAGGAACGATTGTGATTCAGATGAACAACATGTCTGTTGTCTGGTATATCAACAAACAAGGAGGAACCAGGTCTTACCCACTCTGTCGAGAGGCCATGAGGGTGTGGGAATGGGCGATCTCCACCAACCGTTTTCTCATAGCAATGCACATTCCGGGGCAGTCCAACATCCTAGCGGACAGACTGTCGCACCATCCTGTTACCATATGAGTGGTCTCTGAATCTCAAGGTAACGAAGCGGATTTTTGCCGAATGGGGTCAACCCTGTTGCGATCTCTTTGCCTCTCCCTCGAACACAAAATGTTACGACTACTTCGCTCTCATCCCCCCCCCCCCCGGGGATCTCCAAGAGACGCTCTGGTGCATGCTTGGCCTCCCGGTCTACTTTATGCTTACCCTCCACTTCCTCTGATGCTAAAGTTTCTGCAGAAAGCCAGTCGGTTGGGGAGCAGGATAATCCTCATTGCCCCAGTCTGGCCTCGTCAAACCTGGTTCCCTTACCTTTGGTCTCATCTGGTGAATCCTCCTTGGATTCTGGATCCCCTTCCGGATCTAATATCCCACCCCCTAGATCTCCCAGTCCCGAACCTGGACAATCTCAAGCTCACAGCTTAGCTGCTCCAGTTCCACTCATAGCTAGGACTCCCGGTATCTCTTCCCCTGTTAAAGCTATCCTAGTAGCAGCGCACAAGCCTTCTACTAGAAAGATCTATAGTAGTAAATGGAAGCGTTTCTCCATTTGGGTGGAACGTCGAAATTTGGATCCTTTCACAGCTCCTTTGCCCGCTGTATTAGACTTCCTGTCAGGGCTATTTCATCAGGGGGCTAGCTCCTCCACAGTCAAGGTTCAACTAGCAGCTATCTCTCATTATCACGTGGGAAATTAACTGGGCCCTTTGATCACCACGAAATTGTGTAAGACCTTTCTGAAGGGCACCTTTCGGCTCAGACCTCCAGTGAAGGATGTAGTCCCTCCTTGGGATTTAACGCCGGTGCTATAGGCCTTGACAGCTCCCCCGTTTGAGCCTGCAGCTTCAGTAGATCTTAAATTCTTGTCATGAAAAACTGCCTTTCTTGTCGCTATCACCTTGGCTCAAAGGGTCTCTGAACTACAAGCCCTCTTTGTAAAACCCCCATACTTGACTTTTCACAAGGATAGAGTTTACCTCAGGACCAATCCCTCTTTTCTTCCCAAGATCACGTCTGAGTCGAATATTAATCAGTCCATTAACCTACCAGTCTTTTTTCCTAATTACCTAAACAAAGGGGAATACAAATTACACTCACTGGATGTGCATAGACAACTTCGCTTCTACATCCACAGGACATCTGGTCATAGGCAATCTGACCAGTTGTTCGTCTCCTTTGCCAAATTTAACTTTGGTAAATCTGTGTCTAAAGTCACGCTGTCTAGATGGATTTCACAGTGTATCCTTTTAGCATATGAAAGTTATGGCAGGCCTGCACCTCAGGGAGTTCATGCCCACTCTACTCGATCTAGGTCTACCTCTGCAGCCTTTAGAGCTAGAGTCTCTTTAGATGATATTTGCTCGGCAGCCACTTGGGCCTCATCTCATACCTTTATCAATCACTATAAGTTGGACATTATCTCCAGAGGGAGAGCATCCTTTGGCTCTGCAGTGCTCCGGAACATCCTTCCATGAAGGCTGCCCAAGGTTCAGGTAGCTGGGGACTCTATCCCATAGGTTGCTGCACAAATGAAGTTAACTACTTCAGATTAAGAAGTTATGTACTCACCATAACGTTCCATCTGAGTAGGTAAACTTCATTTGTCAGCAATCGTCCCTCCCTCCTGCCCCCTCACCTTTGGATGTTTTTTTTTTCATACTCAGGTTTACAGGGTGTGTTACCTATGTTATATTTGAAAATAATTATCTTCAAGCTGTATCTGCTTTTATGCAAACTTGATCTGAGGTCAGTCAGGGTTGGCAGGGGATTATGGGTAGGGGGAGGAGCTTGGAGCTCGGATCTAAGCTGTTGAAAACTGCCGGCTCGGATCCGAGGTCGGATCAGATTCCCATAGGTTGCTGACAAATGAAGTTTACCTACTCAGATGGAACGTTATGGTGAGTACGTAACTTCTTCTTTTGCAAAATGAGCAGTGTAGTCTCTGAAAGACACTATTGAGTTGCCTGATGTTCAAGGTATGTGCATTCAATTGCCAGTAGTGGTGATGGCAGAAATGCATGTAGATAATTATCAAGAATTTACAAGATATGGTCTGACAAGATCCGAGGTATAAACTGCAGCAGAACCTTCAAAGAGGTTATGCCGGATTGCACATTACATGGTTAGGATGGAAATGTGTGTGCTGCGTTGAGGATTAAGAGAAAGAAAGAAATTAGGCTTTTTTACTTCTCCTTCCTAGAAGTGCAGCTAAGGATTTAAAGCATTTAATCTGGTTATGCTTATTTTCCTCCTTTGTACTCCATTCAAATCATTTTTGTAAGAAGAAAATGGATTATCCCTTCTCCCTACCACTCTCTGTGGGAATGAGGTGAATTATATAGTATACGTAATTTTCTGAATAAGGATGACTCATGGTAACCCCCATTAAATTTCTATAAAGAGGCTATTTAAAAATTTACAAGGGTTCTTCAGGCCTTCTGTATATGAAAGCTAAGATAAATTAGGAACAATGCCAACTGATTTAGTGCTATATTAAAATTAGCAGTTTTGTTTAACAGTACTCCTATAGATCTTCCAAATGTTTTTACAGGTTTATGAAATAAAGTTGCTCCCATCATAGTCCCTGTCCTTCCACACATTTAGACCAGCTACTTCACAGGCAGGGACTAAAGGTGGAGGTGTCTCTATTTACATCAAAAATAAATATACTTCAAGGCTGGTCAAACAAGGCAATGCACTTGAGCTCCATGTTCAAATCACCATATGCAAAATCCAATACCACTTCCTTGCAAGCTATAGGTCCCCTTATATGACCCAGAAAACCCATACCATGTATTTAAACTTATTAGCAAGAGGTTCTCCGGTTCGATTCTCAGCTGGGGTGCCTTCTGTGCGGAGTCTGCATGTCCTCCCTGTGGTTGCATGGGTTTCCTCCGGGTGCTCCGGTTTCCTCCCACATCCCAAAGACATGCAGTAGGTGGATTGGACACTCTAAATTGGCCCTAGGTGTGAGTGTGTGCATGTGTGTGCCTTCTGTGGAAGGTTGGGCGCCGGGCTGGCAACTCGACACCGTAAAACTCCACTGCCTATCATGAGCGGACAGATGATCCGCTGTGGCGATCCCTAACCGGGAAAAGCCGAAAGAAGAAGACACACTAACCATCCAACCCAATACCATATTCATGGGTGACTTTAATTACTCCACTATCAACTGGGAATCCTATATGCCATCAAACATGCATGCATCCATAGAGATTCCTGGGTGTTGTAAACACAAACTCTCTGGACCAGATAGTCAATACACCATCTAGGGGTGCAACCATACTGGCTCTGGTCCTCAATAATATGGGAGTGCTTTGCACACCCCCTACTGTAATGACTTCCCTGGTAAGGTCAGACCACAAAATGGTCTCCTTTGAAGTAAAGATAAAACCTGGACCCCTAGCTCAATCAGGAATATTCAGGAACAATTCTAAGGCTAACCTCCTGCTATTAAGTGAAAACCTGGCAAAATTTCAAACCCCTATAAACCCTGAGAACACTTCTACCTATGCAGAACTGTTCACAGAAACCCTGTGCAAACATGTTAATAGCTGCAAAGAGGCAGTTGTACCCTTCAGGAAGAAGTACAGCACTAACTCAATCGGATGTATAACAGAAGGAAGAAAATCATGGCAAAAATTAGGAGGTGCAGCATACAGAAGAATAAAACCACTCTCATCAAACTAAACAAACAACTCAGAGGACAAATTAAGTCTACTAAAGCCAAATTTGAGGTAAGTTTGGCCTCCCAGGCCAAGGGCAACTGCAAAGCATTCTTTAGCTATACAGTTGTATACAGAGCTCATTGTAAATTGAGCCACCTATACTGAGCCAGAAGATATAGCAAACCTCCTGGTTGATAAATTCAGCTCCAGCTTTACTCCTCTCTCCCCCTCAATCTTCCCTCAGGACCTGTCAGGGCCTCTAGAATCACTATTTAACTGTAGCCATCAAACAGGCTACATGCCTCATGAATGGGGAAAGGCAACAGATATTCCCCTGCACCAATCTGGGCCATCTACAGACCCTGAAAACTACAGACCAATAAATCTCACTAGTCTTTTATGTAAAGCCATGGAAAAAATTATCATGGAGATGATCAATAGAGATATAGTAAACCTCCATACACTGGATCCAACCCAGTTTGGTTTTGTCAAGGTCAGATCATGCTTACTCAACTTTCTTTGAGAAGGTCACCAAAGCAATGGATGAGGGCAAAATCGTTCACACTGCCTAGCTTGACCTGGCCAAGGCATTTGACACAATACCCCACTCGGGCATTGTTGACAAAACTCAAGAGCTTAGGTACAAACCTGTATGTCACCCAGTGGATAGCCAGCTGGTTCACAGACAGGACCCAGAAAGTTAGAATTCGGGAGTCCACCTCTATAAGAGGCCAGTCACAAGTGGAGTCCCTCAGGGATCAGTCCTTGGACTGCTGCTTTTTGGCATTTACTTCTCAGAAGTAAAGGCCAATATCAGTGGTTTCTGGCTGACTAAATTTGCAGATGATTGCAAATTTGGAGCTGTCATTGAATCTCACACTGACATAAATGTTCTCCAGGAGGGGCTGATATAGACAAACAACTGGTGTCAGAGTCCTGGACTAAAACTAAATGTCAAAAAATGCACAATAGTAACCTTTGGGAAGTCATCCATCCCTGCTATCATATTGACAACACACCCCTTAGAGCTGACTCATTACTCAGGGACTTAGGGACACACACAGATAGTAATCTAGACTTTGATCATCATGTGTCTAAAGTGGTGAGGAAATCATTCTGTGTTGCGTAACTTATAAACAAAGGTATGGCATCTATGAACAAGGAAGTCATTTTTCCACTGCATTTGGCATTAATCAGACCTATCATACAATGCACCCTTTGGTATGTACCTAGCCAGGCATATCCAACCTAGCTGGAACATCCACAGAGGTTCCTCACTAAAAGAATACAGGGCATAAGTAATATGTCCTATGCAGACCACCTCAAGGCCCTATCCCTGTATTCTGTCTCCTACAGGCTTTTGAGGGGAGATCTATGCCTGGTATACAGGGCACTGTCAGACCCCACTCTGATGGACCTCCTGCATATCCATAAAACAAACAGTAGCAAAATAACCCGTTCTAAGACTTAAACCTTGCCTGTGATATAAATAGGTCCTGCTGGAAAGATAGGTATGTATCCCAGAGATTACCCATCTATGGGACAGGCTCCCCATCCATGTGAAGCAGAATTCCTCCCTAACCCAGTTCAAATACAACTTGGACAATTGGATGGGAAACCGGAAATTCATCCCTGGCTTGGTACCTATGTCTCTAATGCAAACAGGTAATCTGTAAATGGTTCATCTCCCAGGCCAATGCTTACACTTATCAAAGGTATTAGAACTTGTCAGAGATTTGGAATGCATAGCTAGGCTTAAAAAGGCCCTTGTGGTCATTAGCCTAGTGAACACTGATGAACTTAGATCTTCTTCTTCTTTCGGCTGCTCCCGTTAGGGTTTGCCACAGCGGATCATCTGTTTCCATTTCTTCCTGTCCTCTGCATCTTGCTCTGTCACACCAACCACTTGCATGTCCTCTCTCACCACATCCATAAACCTTATCTTAGGCCTTCCTCTTTTCCGGTAATCTGGCAGCTTCATCCTTAGCATCTTTTTCCCAATATACTCTGCATCCCTCCTCGGACAATGTCCAAACCAACGTAATCTTGCCTCTCTGGCTTTGTCTCCAAACCTTCCAACCTGGGCTGACCCTCTAATATACTTATTCCTAATCCTGTCCATCCTCATCACACCCAGTGCAAATCTTAACATCTTTAACTCTGCCATGTCCAGCTCTAACTCCTGCCTTTTTGTCAATGCCACTGTCTCCAACCCATATAACATAGCTGATCTCACTACCCTCTTGTAGACCTTCCCTTTCACTCTTACTGGTACTCGTCTGTCACAAATCACTCCTGACACTCTTCTCCACCCACTCCATCCTGCCTGTACTCTCTTTTTCACCTCTCTTCCACACTCACCATTATTCTGAACTATTGATCCCAAGTATTTGAACTCATCCACCTTCACCACTTCTACTCCCTGCATTCTCACCATTCCTCTATCCTCCCTCTCATTCACACACATATAGTCTGTCTTAGTCCTGCTGACCTTCATTCCTCTTCTCTCTAGAGCATATCTCCACCTCTCCAGGGTCTCCTCCACCTCTTCCCTATTCTCACTACAGATAACAATGTCATCTGCAAACATCATAGTCCACAGGGACTCCTGGCTGATCTCGTCTGTCAACCTGTCCATCACCATTGCAAATAAGAAAGGCCTCAGAGCTGATCCTTGATGTAATCCCACCTCCACCTTAAACGCATCCATCACTCCCACCGCAGACCTCACCACTGTCACACTACAGTCGTATATATCCTGTACCACTCTTACATACTTCTCTGATACTCCCGACTTCCTCATACAATACCACAACTCCTCTCTAGGCACCCTGTCATATGCTTTCTCTAAGTCCACAAAGACATAATGCAACTCCTTCTGACCTTCTCTGTACTTCTCCATCAATACTCTCAGAGCAAACATCGCATCTGTAGTGCTCTTTCCTGGCATGAAACCATACTGCTGATCACTAATCATCACCTCCCTTCTTAACCTAGCTTCCACTACTCTTTCCCATTACTTCATACTGTGACTGATCAATTTAATTCCTCTGTAGTTACTACAGCTCTGCACATCACCGTTATTCTTAAAAATTGGTACCAAAACACTTTTTCTCCATTCCTCAGGCATCCTCTCACTTTCCAAGATTTCATTAAACAATCTAGTTAAAAAACTCCACTGGCATTTCACCTAAACACCTCCATGCTTCCACAGGTATGTCATCTGGACCAACAGCCTTTCCATTCTTCATAGTCTTCACAGCTGTTCTTACTTCCTGCTTGCTAATCCATTGCACTTCCTGAACCTAGGTAATATAGTATATTCCTTTTTTTGGAAAATTATTTCATGCAATGAGAAAAACTGACATTAATATAATTTTGCAAAGGTGAACATGGCTCTTTTTTTTACTGAGCTTTTAAACTTCTTAATATTTATTGATACTACATTTATGTATAGGAAATGAGATTTGCATGTGTGAGTTATGGTCATAGTGGAATGATACTACTTAGAATCTTAGGAAGAGCCTATGCCGGGTTGCTGAAGAGAGGTCTCTAGCTCTCACTGAAACTTCTGATTCAAGAGGAATGGTCCTATGTCTTTACACATGCATAGTTTATTGAGGGAGTCACAAATATTTGGAAATCCAGTCGACAGTTATCTTGTGTATCGGCCTGTGACTGTATTCCCTGTTAGAAACTGTAGTAGATCCTGTAGGAGTACTGGTCCACCAGGCTCTCTTCTATGCTGTCTGATCCTTTTTCAAATAGTATGAGAGTTATGTCCACATTTTTGGCACTGTCAGACTTATTAAGGCTTGGTGACTGGCTTCAACGGGGGCATATCTTGTCACCACTCATTTTAGTGATTTTTATGGGAAGAAAATCACAGTATAACTGAGTTTGGGAGTGTGCTATATGGTTTAGAGGTCTAGAATGGAATATTTGCATTTTGCAATTGAGTTTGTTTTGGTTTTATCTGATCATGGCCCAAACACAGTTTGAGCAGCTCACTGTTAAGCGTAAAGTAGATGAGATGAGATGAGAACTGGGACCACCAAATATAAGTCCATAGAACTCTCCTAGAAAAGAGTCATTTGCTGTCCTCAGTTGAGGGGAAATCAGCTACTTTTAGTGGACTAGTTTAAGTACCTTGAGGCTTTGTTCACAAATGATGGTAAATGGGAGAGTGAGATTTACAAATTAATTTGTGGCATTAGCCATGGTTCTTAGGTGCTTGGGCTGGTCTATGGTGGTGAAGAAAGCAATAATTGAGTTTTTTTTAGATGTAGCTGTCAGTTGATCAATGAATGTATGTCTCAGTCCTCATCTTTGACCACAAGTTGTAAGTAGTAATCAAAAAATGTGACCCTAACTGCAATGGAAATTATTCTTTTCAGGGTCAGTGACTATTCATGACAGGGTAAGAACTTACTGAATCAGAAGGCTTGCGGTAGAACTATAATCCTTCAGATCAAAAAGAGGCAACTGAGAAAGTTGGTGCATCCTATAAGACCTCCTTCAGGGTGGCTTTCATTAAAGTTGTTCCATTCATGAACCATTAGAAGGAGGTCTTGGATTAGCTCAAGGAGACACTAGAAGGATTATATTCATATCTGATTATGTTTACAAGAATCATTAAATGAAATATTATTAGACACTCAACTTGCTTTGATAAGCTGGAGTGCCCCAGAGGCACGGAAACCCAAAAGAGCATTCTGTAAGCCTGACCAATCTTGAACAGTATCACTGTGTCTCAGCAGAAGCTGTTTGCTAAAAAAAGGGACTGTCTCACTTTAAACATCACTAGTGTCTCCTCTCACCAACATATTTCTTGTACTTCATCCTGGTCATGTTCTAGTCTGGGTCTTGTAGTTTTAACCTTTTTTGCCAGTAATAATAATGTTAATATGGCAAATTTGATACTAACTTAGCACCCCGCTATGACCATTTCCTAAGAGTATGGCAAGCAGTTGCTTTACCACAGTTAATGAAGAAATGCATGAGTCTGCTTTCCATATACATATGTATCTAGGTCCCCTATTAACCTGAATTACATCTTCAGTATTTTGCAAGATGATCTGCATAACTGTGCTGCAACCTATTTAATGTGTAGAAGGAATTTGTTTGCATTTTTAAGTAGCAAATACAGCTAACTGCATTTGACCAGCTAACTTTCAACTCCCAAAACATTTCCCAAGTCCTGCAAAAACAAATAAGCGAAAAGATAGTAGATATTAAACATTAAAAATGGTAAAGCGCTTTTCATCTACTCAATAGCAGACTTCATCAGACCACCATTTAATACAGAGAATCCTTTAAATACTAGTGTACACCAACAGTTACCGCCCCCAATCACAACTTCAAAAGGAAATTATGTAAGCATACTGTTAGTACAAAAAATTGTTAAACAGACATTATGCTAAAAATATATAATTTGACATATACATATAAAAATGAATGAATATAAAACCTATGCTTATTAAAAAAGTGAAGTTAGTTATTAGTAGTTCATCTACTCAAAGCTTTTAACCTTAAAAGACTACATTGTTCATTAAGACCTGGTTTATAGTACAATTGTAATAATAATTGCCATCTTAATTCAGCTTTTTCTAAAATTAAACTCCAGGGTCCACCCCTTGGTTGCTCATAAATCTGCTGAATGGCACAAAATTCGAAATTATGATCAACACATGCCTGTGTATGTTTCGCTAAAGCATTAGCTAAATTCCCCCTCCTTATGGCATACAAATGTTCATAAACCCGTTCTTTTAGCGTTCTTGTGTTTTTCCTATATAATACGCAGAACATTTTTTACAGTTAGTTACGTATACCACCCCTTTTTATTTGCAATTCAGTTTCTGATATGTGTTGATCATAATTTCAAATTTTAATTTTAGAAAAAGGTGAATTAAGATGGCAATTATTATTACAATCGTACTATAAACCAGGTCTTAATGAACAATGTGCCATTAACAGTCTTTTAAGGTTAAAAGCTTTGAGTAGATGAACTACTAATTAATAATTAACTTCACTTTTTAATAAGCATAGGTTTTATATTCATTCATTTTTATATGTATATGTCAAATTATATATTTTTAGCATGAAAAGATGAAAAGAGCTTTATCATTTTTAACGTTTAATAAATTTTCTATTTTAGGAAGTATCTGCTATCTTTTCGCTTATTTCCCAAGTCCTAGCCATTGCATCATATAGTCACTATGGAGCAAATAATCTCTCTGTAAATTCTGATTACAAGGTGATCCCTAATTGCTGACTCTTTTCTAAACCCAGCTAAGAAAGTACCCCACATAGGTTGTTGTACTGAGAATGACCCCCATTTAAGCGCCCCAAACTACTCAACAAGCATGTGTACTAATGGTAATTGCATTATCTAAAGTTACAAGCATATCATGAATCAAGATTAGTGCTTTGATAATATTATACAAATCTGGTACTTTCCCACAAACCTGCAGTGGTCACATAGATTTTAAAATCAATTTGGTTCTGTACAAGGGTCATTTCCTTCCTTATCAGTAACTAAAACTGCCTGTTTTCCCAAGCTATGTTCATCAGTAAAATTAGATTTGAGGAGACTAGTCATATTCTATAGCTATGTCAAGAATCTCAATGGCAACACTCAGATCTGCTCTGAGTTACAGCACAATGGCACGAAATATACAGAACCAACTGATATTGCCAACATCCTGGCAGATAGGTTCAGTGCTAACTTTACCCCCCCTCACCCCCTAAAGGGCCCATCTCTATACCAGAAGAATGCAAAGTTACTGTAATCATGGCTGCACAGGACAAAAACACACTCTCCAAAGCCAAGAACACTGCATCCATGGGACCTGACAACATCCCAGGTTGCGTTCTACATGAACTACAGAATGAACTAGCACCCCACCTAAGCACCATGTTCAATCATAGCCTCACCTGAAGCTTTGTGCCCACTGAATGGTGCACAGCAACTGTTATCCCACTCCACAAAGGGGGAGCCACCAAGGATCCCGGGAACTACTGCCCCATTAGCCTAACGAGCCTGGTCTGCAAGGCCATGGAACGTATCATCACTGAACTTATTAACAAAAACATTGGTAATCTCCAAACTCTGGACCGCACCCATTTCAGGTTTGTAAAAGACAGATAATGTCTCCTAAACCTGATTGACTTCTTTGAAGCAGTCACCAAAGCCTTAGACGAGGGTAAAGTGGTTCACACAGCCTATCTAGATCTCGCCAAGGATTTTGACACCATCCCCCACTCTGGAATTATAGATAAACTCATTAAACTAGGTATAAATCCCTATGTCACAAGATGGGTTGCCAACTGGCTCACTGACAGAACCCACACTATGAAAGTAGCAGACTCCAAATCCGACTTCAGACCAGTGACAAGTGGAGTACCACAGGGTTCAGTCCTGGGTCCTCTCCTGTTTGGTATCTACTTTTCTGAAGTACAGGCTAACACAGAAGGTCTTTGGCTAATAAAGTTCGCAGATGACTGCAAACTAGGAGCCATAATTGAAACTCCTAATGATGTGGACATCCTACAAAAGGGCCTCACTGAGACAGATGCCTGATGTCAAAGCCATGGCCTCAAGCTCACTGCCAAAAAGTGTATTGTCATTCCCTTTGGTAAAAACTCTGTACCAAAGAAGAAAGTCAGTACGGCAAACTTTTCAAAACGGCTCCAATACAAATAAAAAAGAAAGGAAAAGCAGGAGTGTGGAGAATTCAAACCACGACCTCAGTTGTAAAACAAAATGAACGCTTTATTGAATATTGCGTTTTCGTCCAATAGACTTCATCAGATCCAGTGCATACTTAAAATCAAAGCTTTATAACAAAATTCATACTGTTTTTAACCAATCGTATTTCACTTCTAATTAAAACTCTGTACCCATGAGCTACCACATAGGTGGTAGTCTACTTAACACCAAAAGTGTGATAAGAGACCTTGGGACACAGGTGGACAGTAGTCTCTCCTTTTTAATATCACATCACCACAGTAGTCAGGAAATCCTTCTACGTGGCAAAATTTATCACAAAAGGTTTCTCATCCAGGAAAAAAGAGGTCATTGTTTCCCTCTGCTCATCACTCATTAGACCCATTATAGAGTACAACACCCCTTTTGCTATGTACTTCATAAGACATCTACAACAACTGGAAAGGCCACAGAAATGCCTCACAAAGAGGATTACTGGCCTCAAACAGATGCCCTACGCCGACAGTCTCAAAAAAAAAAACTCCAGCTTTACTCTGTCACATATCGCCTACTCAGAGGTGATCTCTGCCTAACATACAAAGCTATGTCAAACCCAGACCTGTTGGACATGCTCCACTTAAAGAAATCCCAATCTCTCTGAGCTACATGCTCTAGGGACCTAAACCTTGTCACCACAGTAAACTGAACATGCTGGAGGGATAGATTCCTGTCCCAGAGACTTCCCATACTCTGGAACAAACTACCTATCTATATCAAACAAAGCTCCTCATTAGCACTCTTCAAAAAAAATCTTGATTGGATGGGAAATAGGAAATTCACCCCGGGGATCACCTCTGTGGCTCTGCTCAACAGGGGCACAGGAAATAATTTTCTTGGGTGGCGAAAGCCAGGGTACCTTTTTAGCTAGGCTTGTATAGGCCCTAGGGCCGATAGCCTAGTAACTACCTATGAACCTATGTTACGTATCTGTAAGGTCTGACTAAAGTGTTGTTTCCTTTGCTTTAATTTTTTTCTTTCATTTTAGATTTTTCCAAGACTGAAGTAGCAACTAATTGGGTCCCTCATTATAGCCTAGTGATGCCTATAGGTGTTTCCTGCAGTTACATCTTCCTGATGCCTCTAGTCCTGTAATATATCCTGTTCTTATTTGCATTAATAATTTTAAAACCATGCTGCATGCAAGCTATTCTTGAAGATTACATGATGAGCAAAAATACTGCACTATTTTTTTACCTCTGTCTAGAGCTGCTTAAGAGATATTAATTTCTGTTCGCATTCTATTTATTTATATTGTCATAATTGTCTTCTTCTTCTTCTTTCAGCTTTTCCTGGTTAGGGGTCACCACAGCGGATCACCTGTCTGCTCATGATTGGCAGTGGAGTTTTACAGTGTACCATACATGCACACACTCACATCTAGGACCAATTTAGAGTGTCCAATCCACCTACAGCATGTCTTTGGGATGTGGGAGGAAACCAGAGCACCTGGAGGAAACCCACGTGACCACAGGGAGGACATGCAGACTCCGCACAGAAGGCACCCCAGCCGAGGATCGAACCGGAGAACCTCTTGCTGTGAGGTGACAACGCTAACTGCTGCACCACTGCGGCCACCAATTGTCATAATTGTCATACTTTTCTAAATATCTCAACAACTAAGTACCACAAACATAACTGCATCATCTCATGTGAAAGCTCACATTTGTATGAACAGAATACCATTGAGAGTTTAAACAAATGTTGATGACAATACGAACAAAATGTTGCTGACAATGTGTATAGCCCGGGTGGTTACTGCACTATAAGTTATTCACAAAATATGACAAAATTAATATTTACTATATTTATTGTGATTTATTAAATCCAATTTAAGAATGAACTAGAATCTAATGAACACTACTACTGTACGTTTTTGTGTGTGTATGCTGAACAGTTTGCCATATACATTCTTTAGCAACCCTTATAGCTACTGAGATATGAACATTTATTGAAATGTGAGGACATAACTCAGGATGCAGCTATCAGTTGTCTAATTTAAATTTGGAGGTGGAGCACGTAGTGAAACTTTAATGAAAAGGGTATTTTAACATGTCCACACAATAAGAAAGTTGGCAGATGGGTACTATGAAGGACAGCTAATACTTGCAATAAAACTGTTATATTATGAGAGAAGGAAAAGAACCATTTAAGCATACTTCTGTGAGCTGTATGTTTGTCTGTCCTTACCATAGTGTGTAACAAGCTATGCTAGTTCATAGAGGTTGGATTACTTATGGTTGAAATAATCAACACTGTTGCCCATTATACATAAGGTCACATATATGACAAGATGTTGGTGTAGTGAAGCAGATATATAGAGCTAAAGATAATGGCAATTTTCCTAAAAAAGGTGGATGGAGTGCCAGTAAGCAACAGGATAAAAAGTAGGTAAGGGCAGCAAAGCACAAGTCAAAAAAGAGACATGGCAGCAAGGATTAATATGTAAAACAAAAACTTTTGGGATATAGTTTAGAAAGAAAGTACAGTCCTGGAAAGGATGAGAAAGGATATGAGGAAGATCATAGAAAGAGAGGACAAGCAGATATTTTGAATGCCTATTTTGCCGTCTTGAACAAAACAGGTTGTGCACCTTGCAGGGGAGAGAGCTAAGTTACAGACAGAAATTAGGAGAAGGAAGAATATGAAAAGAGAAATTGATGCTCTAATAGAGAATAAACCACAAAACAGAGATGCTGGTAAAAAAAAGGTTATCAGAAATCGGGCTACTCTGTTCACAGGTCCACTGATGGGGATATTTAGCAGATCAGTGGCCATCTGACCATTCTGTTCACAACAACCAGTAGGGAATCATGGCCTTAAAGAGCTATCTTTGTTTACCTGAACTACAATGAGGGTAATTCCTGTGAGCACTTTTTTCCTGACATTCCTTGTGGTTATTGTTTATCAAAGCCACCTTCTCTGACTTTGCATGAATCAGTATTGCACTTCATGGATTTGTTTTCATTATTACCCTACAGAACTTGTGAAACAGACTCTCTGAGTGTCATGCATTTATTGCACAATACCCTCCTGCCATCACAGTAGTAAATGAAACGTGACTGTTCCCTGAGGTTTTAACATCATTAGAGCAGGTAGGATAGGCAAAATGGTTGGAGGTGTAGTAGTAATGCAACCCAGCAATGTAAATTTGTTGGCTTTCTGTAATGACATACTGTTCAACAATGCTGACTTATTGCTCACCCTTCTAAAAATAAACCATAACAAATCTATCTTCATTAAAGCTCTATACATCCTTACCAACAATAACCACACCACTGCTGAGGACATCCTATCCTAGGCCTTATCACCTATCAGCCAAGAAACAATAATATTGGGTTATTTAATCTTAGCAGCAAACACAAAAGGACTCTGCAAGTATGGTGGCTGCAAGGACTCAAACCAAGGCAAAATACAAAACAAAAAAGAGAGACCAGCAGCTGTAGCATCAGTATCCTTTATTATGCTGGTAGTAAAAACTCCATAACCATGTAACACAGACCAGTTTCGGCTAAAAAACTTCTAAGCCTTCCTCAGTTTAAAATGTTAGCATCAAACATTTCCAATATATATCTTAATCCAAATCACATAATCCAATTAGAGATGCTCGTTCAATCCTGGGTGGAACAATCCACCTAATTTAATAATCCACTTTTTCTCTTTCTGGTTAAAAATGTAATGCCAGCCCACTTTATTGTATCTGTGTGCTGTAATTCTGTCAATAATAATGAAGTTAAAAGAGGCAGATGGATGTATTAATGTATGTTTATATAGGGCATTCGTGTTCCTTTTGTGTTTTATATCACAAAAATGTTCCCCCATCTGGAACTTCAGAGGATGTGAAGTTTGCCCTACATAGAATGCCAGACAATGGCATGTAGCTAAATAAATTACCCAGTCTGACAGTTGGCAAAAAAAGTAATGTCAAAAACATGACCAGTGTTGCTACTGCTAAAAATTTTGGATTTGGTAATTTTAGAACAATAGGAACAGTGGCCACAGGGAAAACATCCAATCAACCAATCCCCCACTAGGGTAGTTTGTGTTAGGGATGTGTAAGATGATGTATGATGTTTGTAATGATTAAAATAAGATCCCAGATCCTTGCCTTTTCTAAAAGAAAAAGAACATGTGGCAGGTAAAATGTCAGACAATGTATGATCAGCCAGCAACATATTCCAGTAACATCGAACACTTTGCATGAGTGAATTGGTATTTCCTGCCATATGTGGTTACAAATCTAATGGTAGAATTATCATGATCAATTTTGGCTTTGTATTGAAGGAGATCAGCCCTTGCCAAGTGATCAACTGTGTTGGAAGCCAAGTATATATAACCAGCTTGATAGCCCCTGTCTTTAAATCTAGAAATAAGATCTTGTTTATGGTGCTCATATGAATGTTCATCAGAGCAGATGTGTTTCCCTCGTATAAATTGTGACTTAGGAATATTATTGCAGACATGAGAAGGATGATAGCTGGTTGCGTGGAGGAGAGAATTGTATTGGGGAAATTTACGGTGTACTCGAGTGGAAAGTGTGTTATCCAGATTTCTCACAACTATAACATCCAAAAAGATAATGTTGTTTGGGTCATAGTTGACCGTAAATTCAATTCCCCGTTTATTTTCATTTAAGTAATCTACAAACTCATGTGGATAATCAGCATCCGACCTCCACACCAACCAGCAATCATCCAAATACCGCCTCCAAATGTCCATTTCATCAAGGTATAGATTGTGAGATTGATCATAAATAATTTGTTCCTCAACAAAGGCCATGAATAAATCGGCGTAAATAGGGGCAAAAGATGCCCCCATAGCAGTTCCTTTAGTTTGAAGATAACATTCACCTCGATAAAAAAAGGCATTCTTGGTGAGAACATGTTCAGTAAGAATAATGAGGAAGGTGTTGAAACCAGGCTGGTGTAGCTCTGATTTGTACAACCAATATTCCAATGCATCAATGCCAGTTCTATGAGGAATATTAGTATAAAGTGCTTTAACATCAAGAGTACAGAGCAACCAGCCTGGTTCCAACTGCACGTCCGCAATAATCCTAAGGAATTCCGTGGTATCTTTTAACCTCGCATGTACCCATTTAAGAAGAGGCTTCAAGTATCTGGTTAAGAATAAAGAGAGTGGTTCAGTTAAGGGATTCCTGCCCAAAACGATGGGTCTGCCAGGGGGATTGATGGCATGTTTGTGTATTTTGGGCAGGAAATAAATATATTGTTGTGCAGGTTAATCCACCATGAGATGTTGTAAAGTATTTGATGTGATAATCCCTTCATCCTTTGCTGACATTAAAAATTCATCAGTTTGTCTCTTAAAGAATGGAGTAGGGTCAGTAACTAAATGTGAATAATACCTGCCATCTATGTGTTGCCTTTTGGCCTCAGCATCATATTGAGTCCAATCCTGGACTACAACAGCGCCACCCTTATCTGCCATCAGTATGACCAACTGATGATTCTTGGCCAAATTCGAAATGACCTCCATATCAGCCCTAGAAATGTTGCTGGGTTTCACCCTGGTTTCCTTGGCATAAAAATGTAGATCCTTGAGTATAGCATTCTGAAACAAAGAAACAGTATGATGCATAGGAGGCATGAATGTAGAGCTGTGGTACCTGAACTCATTCTGGGTATCAACAGTCTCTCTGCCATGAAAAAAACAATTTTAAATTTAAATTTCTACAAAATGTGATAACATCATCTGCAAAACAATCTTCAGCCACAAAGAAACCAGGAATGATTGACAGACCTCTCAGTTTCAGTAAGAGAACAGGAGGAGGTATTAAAAACATTCATTGTTTCGTGATTGTCATTTTTAACAAAGTCTGCATGTTGTCTGCCTGATTTGTGCTTCCTGCCTACCCTTCTGCATTTTGTCCTAAAGGGACACAAGTGTTGGAACGTTTATGAGCAGGTGAACCTGTAGGACCCGAGATATCTGGTTCAAAACTGGAAGAAGAAGAATTCTCGGTACTCTCAGCACTAGATGCTGATGGTTTCTTAAGGATAGGGCGTACCCGTTTCCTTTTGGAAATATTTTTTGGTGTCTTAGACTTACAGTGTGTACCAAACCTGATAAACCTTTTCAGTTTCTCCCACCTTACCTCCTCTTCTAGTAAGCACTGCAGCTCCAGGAACCAGGATGCTATTCTGAACAGGATATTAACTACTGCTGTTGATAAGATCACGCAATGAGGTACCTTTCCTGATGCATGATCATTATCCCAGATTCGCTACCCTGGTAACAGTTTAAAACTGTCAGAAATACCCACTACAACACAGTGTGAAAACTGTCAAACTTTAATTGGGAAACCTTCCTAGCCTCTCTCAAGCAATGTAATTGTATCATGTTCAAATATCTGCCTTTAGATGAAGCTGTAAAAAGAATCAGCAACATCTTAATTTCCTTTGTAAAACCTCAGGCCCCTGTGAAAAGAAAAATTAAGGTAAATCCAGCGTTTTGGCTTATACATCCTACTAAACAAATTCTGCAAAAAAGAGTGAAGGCCTGGAAAGCAAGTTGTAAAGGTAAATTTCAAACCATCTACCGAACTTGTAGTCATCTACTTAACCTCTCCAAATAAATTCTGATACAGAATAGTACCATAATATGCCATAAACTTGATTCTGTAATCCTAAAACATTTTGATCAAACATTGATAAGTTCCTTAAACCTGACAAAATCTCTTAATCAAAACCCAAGCCCCATGACAGTCACTCAGGCATTCCTTGTAAATTAATTTCCCACTTCTTTGGGGGTACTGTTTTACTGGTAAGAAGTAAAACCCAACAATCCCCAATTCTCAACAGTCTTTCAGCCTTTATAATTCAATGTGTATCTACTACAACAATAAAAAAGCGCTTTCTCAGAATAAAACCTAAAGCCCTAGCAGCTAACTCACTACCTGCAAAATATGTAAAACTTACAGCTGAATTAATTGCATATCCTATATCCATTCTCTTACCCTATCTATCAGAATGAAATGACCCCTCCATTTGGAAAAAGTTTTTTTTTTGGCAGAGCATAAAGGTGCCATATCAACAGATCTATCCAACTTTTGGCCGTCTGCCATTCTTTCAACTCTGTCTTAGTTGTAAAAAAGATGTATCCATGGGCAGCTTCTGCATAACCTCATAGACAACAACCTCCTTCCACTCATACCACACTGGCTTCTGCTCTTACCACAGTATTGATGCCATCTTACTTGCTTTCCTAAATATTGTTAAAGCAAAAATGAAAGTCAGTTGGTCTCTACAATATTCTTAGCTCTTGCCAAGACATTTAGCAGAGTGTCATATCATAAGCCGCTAAACATACTGGCTGATCTCTGTCTTTCTTATATAGTACCATTACATGATTCAGCAGCTGTCCAGGCAATAGACCTTAGAGTGTAAAATTATATACTGCCTTCTCTACATACCTACCTACTTACCTATCTATCTGTAACCATAGGTTTCGCCCAGGGTTCACTTCTCGGACCAATAATCTTCACCTTAATTAGCAGCAAACTACTTCTGCCATGAGGCCAGCCAACTCTTATCCAATATGCAGATGGCTCTACCCTTATCTGCTCTGCACCAACCATATCTGAACTACAAGTCTTAACTACCTTTTAATTGCAAAAAAACAAAACTAAAGCTCCAATGTCACAGCCATTGTCATTTCCTTACAGAGCACCAAATAGAATTAATGATCAATAAGAAACTGCTAGACATCTTTAACGATGAATGTCTTAAATTCGATATTCACTTCCAGTATACCAAAAAAAATTGAAAACTTGGACTCTTTTACTGTGCAAATCCCTAGCTAGCTTGTGTAGCTTCAGTTCCTTCCTATTTATTATCAAACCTTCTGTATTCATCTTCCATACACTCAGTTCAAATTGCTAGTCATAAACAGTACTATAACAAAATAGCTAAATTTGCAGGAATTCTCTCAAACAGATCCAGTGACTACACAGCAATCTGAAAAATACATTGGAAGGAATTTCCAAACTACTGTAAAGTCAGCCAGCTAAATAATACCTGCATAATTCTCTACAAGATAAATAAATGCCCATCCTTAACCTTACTCCTTCAATGGTACACTCCCTCTAGGTGTCAGTGGTCCAAAGGTAAACACTTTACCTGTATGCTAAAAATCACAGTATTTTGTTAACGGCCAGGCAGCTGCCATCAAACCTTCACAGCCAAACTAAAAACTTTACTAATCAATGTCTTGCTTCTCTTCTCATGGCTAACACCCAAATTCCAACAATATGTGAGAAGTCCCACTCATGCTTTCTCTGGACATAATGTAAAATTCTGTATTTTTATGATAGGCTGCCTAGCCCGTAAGTCCTGTTAACACCTCCAATACAATACTGTATATGTGATACTAAATTTGTCTTGATAGCTGTCAAGGTATGACGTTACCTTATCACCAGTCTTCAAATCTCTGTTACCACAGTCACTTATTTCAACTAAATCTGACTTGTGTTTTTGTGTAATACCACAATATAGTCTGACAATTACTGTATAGGGCTAAAGTTCAGAGATGTTAATGAGCTGCTTCCTGTACCAAGGTTGCAGGGTTTGAGTCCTTCCATGTTCGTTTACCCAGACAGAGTTCCTGAGTTGACCCTGAAAGGTACATTTGCACCAAGCAGACTTTTATGGTAAAAAATAACTACTTTTTATTATCACAATTGTATATACTGCCAGTGTATTTCTACAGTTGTAAATATTTTATATTGTATTGAACTTGATGTGCTGTTATCTTTATGTTACTTTTACTTGGAAGAGTTATACTTGTTCAGAAGTGTTATAGTTTTTGGAGATTTTTTCACCTAGGGCCTCCAATGAACAAGGATCTTGCATGGTTCACTGAGCTTCTTGGTAAACAAATGCAAATAAATAACAGCAAATAAGTAATTTCCCCATGGTTGTCAAGTTCCTAGAATGAGGTGCAAGGGGACTTGCTCAGCTTCCAGCAAAAAAAAAAAAAAAAATCTGTTTTTATGGGTTTTCAAGTAATGCTTCTCAATAATGAAAAATCAGTGAAGTACAGCTCATTGTAGAATGTGTTGATACAACAGAAGGAAATCATGTTATTCAACCCTGACCCAGTTTTACCACTTGGGGTAGGAAAACATGATGTAAGACCTTTGAATTATCACAGAGGTAGTTGCTAGATGGAATTGTGCAGGTCAGGGTATGACTGACTCTTAAGAATTGCAAAGTAACAGGATATGGGTAGGTCACAGAATACTGTGGTGAAAGGTACATTGTCAGGAATAAGTGAAGGGTCCTATGGACTACTGCAGCAGTCAGGCGTGGATCCAGCACTGTTTATTGTGCTCATTAGTCAGCCCTCATTCTTAATCACTGATCTTCCTGTCCAGTGCACATTCCTCAGAATAGAAGTTTCCCATACAGCACCTACTGGTGTAATGGCTTCATTTCTTGAGTGTGTTTGATGAGGTGAAGAAGAGATGAGAGCCTTCCTGGTCATAATGTAATTTAATCTGCTACAGACCCTTTCTTACTTATGTCCTAACTTCCCCAGCATGCTAAAGTATTTATGAGGTGGTATGCAGTAGACATTGTCAGGTAGTCACCCTGTCTCTGAGGTGATGTTCCTATATCTTCCCTGCCTACCTTATCAGACTGCCAACACCACCATTGTTGACACCAGTCTTCAGTAATGTCAGGTGTGTCCCAACAGACCCTTTCATCCCATTCTGAGACGGGTAAACAGGCAAATGTCTCATCATTCCTCATCTAATCTAGTTAGTTACCTCCTCCACTGCTCAGGATAGAAACTGAATCTAGGTTGACAGGACTGTAGTTACAGATTCATCCCGCTGTGCCATGGGGCCCACTAGGTGAAAAGGGTGCAGGACTGGAGCATGAGAGGAAGCATATAAAGAAGGACTTGATAAGGATGTTTAAGTGGTTGAAAATATGGCATTTTGAAGTTCAGTACAGACATAAACAAAGTACTGCACTTTAGCCACAACAATGGAAGAACAAACTATTAGCTTAGGTGAGTGAAATAGACGGTGAATGGACTGGAAAAGAACCTGAGGTTGTTTACTTCTCTTTGATTTGGCCAGTAGGAGCAAACTGAAAGAGAAAGGGCAGTGGAGAGCAGAATGCTGGGATGTGTATTCATAGGCAAACTCCAAAAGCAAAGAAGTAACAGTCCTATTCTTCTGGGCTTTAGTCCAGGCATACCTTGATTAATGCTAGCAGTTCAGGAAGCCATACAAGGAAAAGGATATCCAGTTGCTGCATATGTGAGAATAACATTTATAGCAAGGATTAGATGAGGTCTGCTTTTCTGACTATAGCTCAGCAGTTAAAACTGGGATATCTGTATGCTAAAAGTATGTCATGGAGATGTGATGGGGTCATCCCGAACAAGAAGGAAGAGGAGGGAGGAAATACAGGCATCATTTTTTATGAAGTAGCTAATCCCTGGATCTATGAAAGTGCTTTATTGTGCCGAGGGTTGTGAACCCATGGAATGAACAACCAGAAAGTTAGTGAAGAGGGAATCCATGAAGAGTTTTAAGTGGACGTAGAACAGATAGAGTAAGGTATAGAGCATAAAACAGACAGATGACGGTCGAGGGGAAAGACAGAGATGGAGGAAAGATAGAATGTTAATGTAGGATTCGTGATCACTTTTCTCAAGCTCAACTCAGTTTAGACCTTGCAACCATACCTGTTTTGGAAGAATGTTCTTATTTTCTGGCCTGAATTATCCCTGCACAGCATGTCCCTGTTTTTGGAGGTATATCCCTAATTTCAGGCTTGATTTATGCCTTTAAACAATTTTCTGAATCCCTGTAAAAAATGTAATTTTTGGGGCTGTCTAGTACTCAGAAAACCACAATGTATGACCAACATAATAGTGTTAATAATTTAGAGAGAAAGAAACACACTTCTTATCTCTGTTTTATGAAAAACAAATTACCTTGTGTATGGAATCTTTCAATACAGTTCATTAATGTCTACAGATTTTACTCTGTTTCTTTGATAATGTGCTTATATTTTTTTCAAGCCGTTACATGTGTTTAGTTTGCTCACTTTTTTTAAGATAATAAATGTAAATAAATGTATGTTAAGGAATCAGTGCTGCACCAGAAAAGAAATACAATAAATATTATTTTATGTAGCTCTGTTGACATGTATTATATAGTAATATGCAGTCAAGGAGATAAAAGAATGAAAAACATGTTAAGGCAGTATATAAATAATTGGACTAAATTATGTAAGGTTACATATGATTAGCATTTTGCAAACCAGTTAAAATAGTTGTTTTGGATCACACAAGTTGTTTGGAAGTAGACTTGCCTTTCACATTCTTGGTCAGAACCAGTGAGGTGGACTTTTGTTATCATTAGATCTGTTATTCTATGAAAATGCTGTTAATATTATGTAATGGTGTTTCAGAATGTAAAATTCTCAGTTGAAATCAAATGTCTTTTTTTTTTTTCCTGGAGTAGAGTAGCATTAGCCCGCTGGAGAATGCCATTGAGACCATGTCAACGACAAACGAGAAGATCCTGACCATGATTAGCCAATACCAAAGTGATGAGCACCTGCCCATCAACCCACTGTCCATGCTGCTGAATGGAATCGTGGATCCTGCTGTCATGGGAGGCTTCACTAATTATGAAAAGGTACACTCAGAGAGCAGATGCTGTCTACTGTACAAAAGTTTAAGAAGTGCCATTTCACTGTGGTACTTGTGATTCATTAAATGTTTGATAACACTATTGTGTGGCTTTGATGATTTACTGACACAGGGATATCAGGCTTCAAAGGTTTCTTGCAGTGGGCAGTTGGTGAGATTTCCTCTGTGACATCACCAGCATAGCATAGTTCTGAAATACTCTGTAAATGTAGTACAACTGCTTTCTGCTGAATCATACTGCAGGGGCATACTCTAATATAAGTCAGTGCACCCAGCCCCTCAACTACATAGTTATTTTCAAACACTCAAATAGGTCTGTGCTCATTTTTTAATGCTATTCCTTGAGATGTTGAAGCATTTGATTACTATTAATTCATAACCTTCTTAGCATTTCTACATTTATCAAATCATAAGACAGGACCTATACCAAAGGTTCATGGGTGTTTACTAGGCTAATGACCACAAGAGCCTTTTTAAGCCTAGCCATGCATCCCAAATCTATGACAAATTCAGATACCTTTGATAAGTGTAAGCATGGGCCTGGGAGATGAACCATTTACAGGTTACCTGTTTGCATCAGAGACATAGGTGCCAAACCAGGGATGAATTTCTGGTTTCCCATCCAATTGTCCAAGTTGTATTTGAATTGGATTAGGGAGGAACTCAGCTTCACATGGATGAGGAGCCTGTTCCATTGATGGGGGTAGTCTCTGGGATACATACCTATCTCTCCAGCAGGTCCTGTTTATATCACAGGCAAGGTTTAAGTGTTTAGAATGGGTAATTCTGGTACTGTTTGTTTTGTGGATATGTAGGAGGTTCATCAGAGTGGGGTCTGAGATCTCCCCTTAAAAGCCTGTAGGAGACAGAATTCAGGGATAGGGCCTTGAGGCGGTCTGCATAGGAGATATTACTTATGCCCTGTATTATTTTAGTGAGGAACCTCTATGGATGTTCTAGTTGTTGGATATGCCTGGTTAGGTACATACCAAAGGGGGCATTGTACTCAATGATGGGTCTGGTGAATGCCGAATACAGTGGAACAATTACTTCCTTGGACTTAGATGCCATACCTTTGTTTATAAGTTGCACAACACAGATTGATTTCCTCACCACTGTAGACACATGATGATCAAAAGCTAGATTAGTATCTATGTGTGTCCCTAAGTCCCTGACTACTGGGTCAATTCTAAGGGGTATGTTGTCAATATGATAGTTACCAGGGATGGATGACTTCCCAAAGGATACTGTTATGCATTTCTTGGCATTTAGTTTTAGTTCATGGCTTTGACACCAGTTGCTTGTCTGTGTCAGCCCCTCTGGGAGAACATTTGTGTCAGTGTGAGATTCAATGACAGCTAATAATTTGCAATCCTCTGCAAATTTGGTCAGCCACAGGCCACTGACATTGGCCTTGACGTCTGAGAAGTAAATGCCAAAAAGGAGCGGTCCAAGGACTGATCCCTGAAGATCTTCACTTGTGACTGGCCTGTTTGTAGAGGTGGCCTCCCCAATTCTAACTTCCTGGGTCCTGTCTGTGAGCCAGTTTGTTATCCATCAGGTGACATATGGGTCTGTACCTAACCTCTTGAGTTTGTCAAGAATGAGCGAGTGGGGTATTGTGTCACATGCCTTGGCCAGGTCAAAGTAGGCAGTGTGAATGATTTTGCCCTCATCCATTGCTTTGGTGACCTTCTCAAAGAAGTCCACCAGGTTGAGTAGGCATGATCTGCCTTTACAAAACCAAAGTGGGTTGGGTCCAGTGTCGGGAGGTTTACTATATCTCTGTTGATCAACTCCGTGATAATTCTTTCCATGGATTTACATATAAGACTAGTGAGATTTATGGGTCTGTAGTTTCCAGAGTCTGTAGATGGCCCATCTTTGTGCAGAGGGATGACTGTTGCCTTTCTCCATTCATGAGGCACAAAGCCTGTTTGGAGGCTACTGTTAAATAGTAATTCCAGAGGCTCTGACAGGTCATGTTTCATGCTATTTAGAAGGCATCCTGGGATACTGTCAGGGCCCATTAATGCAGTGCTCTTGGTCTTAGAGAGACCGTTAAGGACCTGTTCCCTAGTGATAGTAGGGGGAGTTATATTATAGTACTGATTTTATTATCTGAGAGAGGCTCACAATGTTTTTAATATCTACAAATGTACACACTTCAATATGAACATCTCTAGGACAAGGCACAAGATGTAAGAGGCCTGCATCAACTTATCTATGATAAGCTTTATGGAAGGAGACCAACAGAGGGATCAGCAGAAACACCCCCTGCATTATTCCAAGCAGAGGTATAATAAATGGAAAAATGTAATGGAGTCACTGAAGCTGGTCATTGGCCAAAGCTTCCTCCTTCAAAGCCCAGACTTATGATAGACTCTTGTGGCTTCTATAACACCTGCAGTATACTTCCAAGCTCTTGGCAATCCTTTTTTCAGCTTACCATCATCATTATCATCATCAGTGTCCTTTTCCCATTTTGTACATGGAGTCAGGTTGTCATGTAAAGTTCCGCCATCACTTTCAATTTAATGCCACTCTCCTATCTTCTTCAGCAGTCATGCCTGACTCTCACAGGTCTTCTCTCATACAATCCATCCATATCTGTTGACTGCCGTTATCTCCTCTTCCCCTCTTCCTGTCTGTCCAAATCTTCTTCACCAAATTTCCTTCTGCTTTTCTGCACATTTGCCCAAACCACCATAATCTGTTCTTTTTGAACTTTGCTGTAATTGGAGCTACTTTGGCTTCTGCATTGATGCCTTCATCTCTTCATCTGTCCCATAGTGCCACCCATCTCAGGCAGTTCATCTCCATTCCTACAGAAGACATAGTAAGTATAATGGTTAAGGTCTTCACCTTCCATGCCTAGGAACACTGTTTGATCTTGACCTCTGGCCAAAGCCTGTATAGCATTTGCATGTTCTCTGTGTGTTTCTTTGAGTTTCCTCCCAAAAACATACTGAGTGTTTCCACCTCAAACTCACCCAAGAATGGAGTTGTGGGTAGCAGCACAAACTCTACATTGTATCCGTCAGGTGGAAGAGTTTAGAGACCATCTACTTTGAGCATCAGCTTTGGTGTACAGTATCCTCTAGATTGAAGAACTCAGATCACAGACTGTGGTCTGTGTCATGGCTAGCCACTTGATGGTGTAAAAAAGTGGTTCTAGGTGATTCAGTCATATTTCAGCTCACAATTTACTGAAAATTTACTTTCAAAAACAGTGAGATGAAACCCTACAAAAGTTGAATTTTGTTTGGCAGGAGGGTGAGCTCCATTACAGCCCTGATGTGTATGTGGGGCAAGCCCCCAGTGCCCCACAGAATTATGTATATCAACCCCATGACTGCACTACAGTGGAGAAAACAGGGAAAAAAGTGCACCACTGGCTCACACAGAACAGTACAGTGGTGAAACTCATTGTGACGTAAAATCTTAGAAATAAAGAAGACTGAAAAGTCATTGATGACATGTAGGATACCCATCACCTGCTGCCGTTTGGTTGCTAAGCAACTGAACTCTTACTACTTTATGGATGATAATGATGATAAGAAAGTAGGAGAGATGCACCATTAGCAATCACCTTTAGGGGTGAGTCTCTGGATGTCAACAACTTCCTTGGATAAGACACTGAATGTAAACACCTTCCGTCTCAAGATCAAATATCTGGTGCAGCAGGGTGAGCAGCAAGTTTACAGGGAGCAAGTTTTAAATTCCCCCAGCAAAGGCTTAGTAGCATGACATGGACTCAGGCAGCCAACTCTTCCTGCATGCCGTATGCTGGGGGGAAGACTCTCCAAGAGTTGCGGTGATTCCCTTGGGAAGAAGGCATACAGATGTAACCTGCACATCAGACGTGCATGAGCTGTAAGACATAGGATGAAATCTGTCCTTATGGTAGCATGACTGTTTTATTTTTATTATTTTTTTTTTTTTACCAAGCACCGTGCACCTGGAATCTTCTTCCCCAGTGAGTGACTGAGGAAGTGACATTGGCCAATTTGAAGATGTCCCTAAAGACTCAAGTCTTTACGTTACCTTATGAATTATTTATACTTAGTGTTTTTATAAATTATTTTGCTGCAATTATCTGCACACTGTACAATGTCATTCATATATCTGTGCATTTTATTTTTTTGTTTTATTGTGATGGTGCTTGGGTTCCAGCTCCTGAATAAACTTGAATTTGAACCTTCCCCATACAAGGCTTCATTTAGCCTCTAATGTGATGACACCACCTCCAACATGCAGGGAAAGATGCCAGTGCTCCGTTACCAACATCCAGTTCTCAACAGTGATCAACTTGAGTAAGCACAGTTCTGTTGAAGCTGAGGGTAATAGAGTGTCTAATTCTCTCAATTTCTCCTTATTAAAAGCATTCTGTGGATACTGAGGTTCTTGTTTCTGAGACTGACAAGGGTAATGAGACCAATCCCCTGCAGATGGCACCCTTCTCTGGAGTGACACACAGACTTTTGGACTGTACTGTAGCTCCTCTACTTACTTCCCTCCAGATAAGCTAAACACCTGTTGGGTTCAGTTTTTGGCAACCAAGGGGTAGCAGATGATTGCTATCCTACATGTCATCGCTGACTTTTCAGTCATCTGTTTTTATTTCTAAGAGTGGAAAATATTAAGGTACAAGCTAACACCCTAATAATGGGTGATTTCAACTACCCCACCATTAACTGGGAAAACTACTTATGTAACAACTCTTGTGCTCAGTGTTTTCTGGAATTCATAAATTCCAATGCCTTGGCTCAACTTATCCAAACCCCCACCAGGGGCAGCAATATCCTAGACCTGGTCATTACCAACATGGGCAACCGGTGTTCCACACCAGAGGTCAATTCCCCGTTGGTCATATCTGACCACAAGCTAATCACCCTAGACATCCACATCCCACCCCACCCCCCCATTAGGGAAACCACCATAAAAAAATTCTCCAAAGCCAACTTCACGCTTCTTAAGACAGAAGTGGCAAACTTCACGAGACCCATGCTGATAGACAATACAGGTACGACTGCTGAATCCTATACAAATGCACTTTTTAAGCACTTACACGAGTGCATGGATCATGCAATCCCTAACAGAACCAAGATGCTATCCTCCAAAAAAAATGAAGCCAATCTGGTGGTCCCCTGCCATAAACAAACTCTACAACAGAAGAAAGAAGCTGTTGCAAAAGAGTAAAATCCCATGATTGGAGGAACTCCGTGGTCAGCCTCAGTAAGAAGCAGAGATCCCTCAACAATCCTCCAAAGCTAGTTACAAAAACAAAATCACCACTGATTCTAAAG